>NC_081406.1:118509846-118722346 GCF_030272615.1 Cryptomeria japonica
CTCAATTGGAGATTGGAGATCGATAGGACTAGAAAGATCAACTGGTGAGGGTTGACCTCTAGTTGCCTTCAGAGTCTCCAACTGAGAGCTTTTGGCCGCTTCTTGTTCCTTGGCATCTTCAGCTTTCTTCTTTTCTGCTTCTCTTCTCTTCTCTTCTTCCTTGTCTTCTTCTACCTTTTTCTTCTCCTCTGCTCTCCTCTTCTGCTCTTCCTTTTCTTCTTCTTCCCTCTTCTTCTTCTTCTTCTCCTCTTCTTTCTTCTTCTTTTCTTCCTCTTCCTTCTTTCTCTTTTCTTCCTTGTCCTCCTCTTCTTTCTTCTTCGTTTCTTCTTCTTGCTTCTTCTTCTCTTCATCTTTCCTTTTCTCCTCTTCCTCTTTTCTCTTCTCTTCCTCTTTTTCCTATTTCTCATCTTCATCCTTCTTCTTTTTCTCTTCTTCCTTGTCTTTTGCCACTTGCTATGTGTCCATAGTTTGTTCACCACCTTGATCGGCCTACTGCCCCTATTCAGTTCCCTCAGAAGGTATGTCCTAAGTGACATCTTCTATATCTAGGGCATCGACATCTATGGTGTCGATTGGTTCCTCCACCAGGTTTCCTTCCTCATCAAAAACTTCATCCGGTTGGGAAATAACCGGTTCTTTTTCTGCTTGGAGGTTGCCCATTCAAGATTTGTGAGAGCTGGTAGCATGGGCCATGTGTTGATGTGTATGCTTTTCTACATCATCAACTCTCCCTTCCAACAACCAGAGTCTTCTTCTCCTTGTGAAGAAGAGACCTTTATTTTGATCTAATACATCAAATAATTTTGAATTTGAGAGTTCGGGGAAGTAATGTGCAAAAAATTTCTCCCTAATCTCTTGTTCCTTTTCAATGGCAATGCGCCATTTGTTATCCAATGCTTTAAACAATGAATCCGGTGTCTGAGATTTAATCTCTGATGGTGACCAGTCATTTTTGCATAAATAAAGAATGATTTCCTGTAGTACTTCATCTTTTTCTTCACTATTGAATTCATCATAAAAATCAATTAAATCATGATGTAACTTTCTCCTAATATTCTTTACTGTTCTTTGACAATGTGTCAAAGGTTTGTAAGAGGAAATATCTATATTTATCGGTGCGGATGTTGTCGATTCATTCTTTTTCACCTTCTTGGTTTGTCTAGCCTTCTTTGGCTGTTCATCAGACTCAGTTTCTTCAGAGTCCGGTTCATTTGCCTTAGTCTTCCTCTTTCTTTTGAAGACTTTTGCCGGTGACCGCTTGGTCACTCTTGGAGTCACAGTGGTAGTCGATGCCAATGTTGTAGGCATTGCCTTAGCTTTCTTAGCTGCCGGTTCTTTTCCCTTCTTTACCAATGGTTCTTCAACTGATGCAATCCTCTCCAAGTAGGTTCTGGTTCACTTCGCCTTTGGATCAAGAGGTGAGGTAATAAGGGTTAAAGCATACCCTTCCAGCATGTCAAACATGACCTCATAGCCCATAGGCTCCACTTCCTCCATTCTAGGCTCAACAACCTCCACTAGACATTTGTCCACCTGAATAGTGAAACAGATGTCATCTTCATACTTCTTCACTATGTCACCTGAGATTCGTACCCTCTGACTCATCTTTCTTCTGAACTCATCAAAGTATTTGTTCAGTACCTTAGGGTAGCTAGTTCAAATGGCTTGCACACTTTCCTTTATCTGCTTGGTTACCGATTGGTCAGGGGACCACTGGACATCTCCTACACCCAGAAAGTAGCCTTGGAAATAGAAAAACAACCCTACTAGTAGTTGTCCAAACTTAAATTTTAGTGAATTGTTCTTTTTGATTGCCTTAAGGTTTGACAGGAGTTGCCTCTGCATGTTGGTGGATAAGTCAAATGATTTATCCTCTATAATCATCTGGTAAGCAGCATTTACCACTACAGTAGATATATAATTAATCCTGCTGGCTGAGAATGTTCTGTAGCCTAACACCATGCAGGGGTATTTTACTAGTTCATCCTTGATAGGATTAACTATCATACCTCGTGAGTCACTTGTCGAACCGGTGAGCTTGGTCATTTCCATTTTGCTTACCGTTCTCAGGGCTGGCACTTCTCCTGTGTTGCAGAAACCAGTTACTGCATGAATTGCCTCAAGCATGATATCATGCATTCTCTCCAGGTACATCTTGTCACCATGGACTCTGCTCAAGATGATCCTGCTGTGATCCTCTATGAAGTCTTCCAAAAAATACACCGCATTATGCAGTTTCTTCTTCTCTAAGATACTGAACTCTGGTTTGATCCTTTTGTCCTTTCCGCAAAATAGACCTAATTGAGTATGAATGGCTAAGGACCCTAGGTCTTCTATCTTGCAATCAATATAGTCTGAAATTCCTTCTTCGACTATGACTCTTGCTGGAACTTGTGACAAAGCATTATATTTGCCCTTCCTTTGAATAAAACTTTCTGACTCAATAGATGTTCTTGAACTGGTATGAGATGTGGAATCCATTGAAGAGTATTTCAAGAACACAAAAAATACCTTTCTAACGTGAAATTAGGGCTTCCTGATTCTACTTTACTTCGCTCTTTGTCAGATGCCAAATCATTGATTTGAGTTGTCCACTACCGCTTGCAAACTATATTTGAATCTCTTTCAAAGCTCTCCAATTTCTCTAAATCTAAGCTCAAAATGCCTTTTCTTCACTCGAAAACAGATAGTGAGAAATGATTTGAAAATGCATTTATACATGTCTCTCACCTACCATAATTAATGCTCCTATATTAGTGTGTAAACCCTAATTTGCCTTTTTACCATTTTCGATCTTCTGCCAAGTGACAGGTGTAGCATACCAGTTAAGGTCTTTTACTGGTGTTAACTAGGGGTTCGAAAGCATTTTTCCATTTGCTCCCCCTAAGCCTTTGAGGCTTAGTTTGCCGGTTCCGATATTTCCACACTAGGTGCAGAAACCGGTTCCTCCTCCAATAATATTGGTTTCTTCTTCCATGTTTTCTTCATGTCTCCTTGAACTTTTTCAACATCTATTTCTCCTTCCTGAGTGACCAGTATATCATCAGATATACTTTTTTTGCTTCTACAGAATCTTGCAATGTGACCCAGTTTGTTGCAGTGATAGCAAACAAGTCCAGGTGCTCTCCAAGGTCCATTGTATATGTTTCCATTCTTCCTTCTACATGTTGCAGTAGTGTGACCATGACCATGATAGATCATACAACTTTCTCTCCATCCATTTGCCGCTTGATGACCACTGCTTCTTGACTGATGATTGAAGACATTAAATCGGTTGTGGTTCTGGTTCATAAAAGATTCGAGACTAGTTCCTTGGGTCCTCTGAGGATATCTTCCAGTGTTATCCATTACAGACCTGCATTCAAATGCTCTATGCCCAAACTTGTTGCATGCATAACAATGACCATTGAACTTATTGGATCTAGGTACATTGTTGATAAAATAAGGAAAATTATTGTAGGCTTTGCTCCTACATACATTGGTAGTGTGTCCTTCTTTAAGACAGTTAAAGCAAACAGGTTTGAATTTTTGCTTACCTTTTCCTTTGAGTGTCAGTTGCTTCTTTAATGGTTCAGCATTTGTTCTTGAGGATTCTCCTTCCTCATGTCCAGAGAAACCAAGACCATTGGTATTCTTTGCTGATCTAGATGACTCAAGCTTTTGCTCTAGCCTGACTGTACTTTTGCCAAACTTAGCAAGTATTTCCTTTGACTCAACGAGTTCTTTGGAAATAGCAGTGTTTGTCTCCATAAGACTTGCATTTTCAGAGATGGCAACGTTCAGTTCTCCTTTCATGTCTTCTTTTTCCATTCTACTCTCATGGAGGCGAGCAGTTAGTGCACTAATCTCATGTTTCAACTTGGAGATCTCATGATCTCTGTCTTTTACTAGATCTTCAGCTTTTCTCTGGTTCTCAAGCTCTTGGCTAAACCAAATAGTCAGTCCTTCCAACTCCTTTCTCAATTGGAGTTTGAATCATTCAGCTTATTCACTTCAGCAATCATAGCTTCCATGTTAGCTTCATCTTCAGAACTACTTTCAGATAGTTCCATCAGCCTCTCTGCATGTTCTCTTCTTTTTGCTTGAAATGCCTTGTATTTGACCATAAGATCATCATAGGCTTGCTCAGACTTAGTGAGCCATTGAGTAAGTTCCCTCAAGGTGTATTCCCCCATATCTCTTTCCAAGTGGTTAAACTTATAGAAAGGTTGGCTCTGATACCAATTGATGAATACTAAGAGGGGGGGGGTGAATTAGTATGCCAAGAATCTTTGCACTAAAACACTTACATAGTCTAAAGATAAACCGGTAAAGCAGTCTGACAATCAAACCGGTTATCACACATACAAACCAACATGCAAATAAAACATTCACTTACAAAAGCAATACAACCATAACACAAGATATTTGACATGGAAACCCAACCGGGAAAAAACACAGTGAGATGAAACTCACAAGTCACTATCTGCAGAATAGAAACCAGACTAGTTAACGTCAGACCAGTTAAGGTCTTACAATGTTCTTCACCAAAATAGATCCTATTAGGAATCTCAATCTCTATTAGGAGATAAGTCTGATTAAAGACTACCTTGTTAGAGGATTTTAGATTCACATATGTGAACCACCTTGTTAGAGGATTTTACAAAGGCTTTGAGGCCTACCCGGTTAAGGGCTACTGACTTGTTAAAGATGTGAGTAATCAACAAGTGTTTGATCTATCTAGTAGCACAAATTGCTTGGTTAGATCTAGTATTGCTCACAGCTAATGCATTCAGCATTACTTCAATCTCCTCTATCTCTCTCTTAGTTACAACTTGATCTTCTCTGATAAGATCACTCTCCACTTCCACCTTAAACCGTAGCTCAACATAAACCCTATTCGCAACTTCTTCAACAACTAAAAAAAAACTAGACATGATGTCCTTTTAAAGGAATCTGATTTCATGTCGGTCCAATAGGATGACATTACAATTTCCTAGGTTCAGTGAATCTAGACATACTCAGTAACACGACACAAGAATCACCATTAATGTGTCGGCACCGTCAAACAATCAGTGGATTGGTAACTCATCACAAAATGTTGGTTGGTAACTCATCACAGAGTATTACCAGTTTATACAAAATGCCAGTTGCCGGTTTGACAAAAATGAAGAGTGTTAAGAATGTGTTGTGCCACTTTGCTTCCTTGTATCACTTGTGATCTGCGAACCGCTTGGGGTCGACATGCTGCTTCAGACCGAGAAACACATTCTACAAAATCACTACTAGTCTAAAGACTAGAATACAACGTACCGGTTGGAACAAATACCGGTTGAGCATGAGCTCATACATATAAAGGAGATCTCAATACAAGTGTGTATCCATCAATGACAATCACAACATAAACATCAAAAATGCCAATAGACTTCAGTTGACTATTCAGTGCAACATTATTGTTATATATGATTCAGACTTTATGCGATGTTATTTCATGCTTTAACTGGATTTGTGGTGTATGCTTTCATGCAGTATCTTAGTGCTTGTGATTAATATTATTTTTATGGATCATTATCATGGACTGACACTATTACCTTGTATGATGTGTGTTTGCAAGTGTATGGGATGCGAGGAGATGATTATCCTTCACTCACTCCGGTGAGACAGGGAACGTCACAATTCTCCTTCAGTGGTGTGTTTATCGTGTTTGTTTATATATTTGTCTATATGCATGCGTGATTCGTTGATGCAAGACATTGCAAGTACAAGTATCGAGTAAGTACGGGGTATTGACTCCACCTAGTTTCATAGGTTTGAGCGTGCCTTATATGTCTAATGGGAGTGGAGGATAAAGTTATTAGAGCCTAGCTTGACCCGTAGTCACACTCTTGTGAGTCTTTTTAGTCGGTCATATTTTTGTTGACCGGTATGCGAGTCAGAGTGCTTTAGTATTTTCATCTTGTGAGTCGTCGTTTGATCATTCCTCGTTTTGCATGCTTTTGATTATTTGAATAGTCATTTAATTGAGTGAATGATGCTATTTTTGTGTTGCCGTAATTAGATAATTATTATACTCTTGAGATTATTGATTTAATTAAATTAATGAGTTGCTAGAATTAAATGGTGAAATTGGCTTATTTTATTGTGTTTAGTGGTATTAAATATTGTGAAAAGAAAATAAATAATTCCTTAGCCATTTAAATGTTAAGTGCTTATGTAGAAAGAAAGTATTATGAAAATAAAAAATAAATAAATAAAAGATTTTCCCTTTTACCTTTCCATTTGACTTTTGTATTTTATTTTTGTTGAAAAAAGCATTGTTTATGGAAAAAGGGTAAATCTCATTGCTTTTACTTTTTAAATAGTTTATTCTGATTGGTGGAGAAAACTTTTAACCTAGAAAGTTTAGGTTGAAATACATTTTTCCCATATATTCTCGGGAGTTCACGGGGAAGGGAGGAATAATTTTGAATGAGAAATTTGGAAAACCATTTTGGAAGAGGAGCTGGAGTTGGATTGGGTTTGCAAGATTGGGATTTTTCCATGAATTTGCTTGCTGGTTTTCTTGAAGGTTGGATAATCCCTTCTTGTGTTTCAATTTAATTTTTAATGTTTTAGTTGCTTCCTATGTGTTGGAAAAATGTAAATCTCTTTGTAAATTCTTTTTGAATGATTGGAATGAAAGAAAGAGTGTTGGTTATTGATGATTTTGTTGAATTCATATCAAATGTTTGCATATGGGAAGGAAATGGTTCATCTTCCTATTTGTTGGTTATTATTTTCTCTTACAAAATCAAGTTCTTGAATTATCTCTTCTATTTTTTATAATAAGGAATAGATTTAGTTTGTTGTGTGTTTTCTAGTATCTATTTGCCCAAGATTTGGGGCTTATGTTGGCAAAATTGGTTATTTTCCCTTGCAAGATGCAAGGAAGTCTTCCTGTGTAATAGAAGTGAAGAAATTTATTATAATCCTTCTCCTATCTTTTAAAATTCTTCTTATGTTGCCCAATATCCTTATAAGTGAGTCTCTCGTTTGTTATTATTCACCATTTACCTTATTGGTAAATATCCTTTCTCATTTTTGGATTCTAGCATTGTGTGTGTGTAACCCATGAAATAACAGGGGATGATTTAGTGCATTTTAAATTGTTTAAGAGAAGGAAATTTATTATTAAATTAGTTAAACCTTGCCCATGTGGCAAGCTAGTCCCACCACATGGGACAGTAGTTGATTGATACCACGGTAGCTGTACTACTAGTCGGTAGTGACTGCTACACGGGTAGCAGCACTATCGGTGGGTAGTAGCACTACCGATCAATAGGACTGCTACCAGCCGCTAGTGGCTGCTATTGGCAGTAGCAACACTACAGGCGGTAGTGCCTGCTACCAGCAGTAGCAGCACTACCAATGAGTAGTGTCTGCTAATACCGGCAGGAGCACTACCATGGGTAGGGCCATGGCCCACCATGTGTCATTCACCCTCACGGTACATTTCAATGTGTCATTTATTTTGTTTTTATTAAATCTTATGAAATTTGTAAAGGTCAGTTTAAATGTTATGATAAATGGTAATTTATAATTTGATTTTTTTTATGTTGGTTTTTAATATTTATTTAATAGATTTATCTATTGAAAATCAAGGCTTGGGATTTTAATTCAAATTGTTAAATTGGAGTTTAATTTTGGAAATAGATTATATGTTTATTATAATTCATATTTTTATTTAGTTAAATAATTAATGTGGATTTTATTCTATTTTCGAATATTGAATTAGAGATTATATAGAAATGAATGTCGTTTCTGAATGATGCATTAAATGAAGGGTGTTTCTATTTACTTTTCAATCATTGATTTTGCAAGTGTTAGATGTTGATTTTCTCAAAGATCGTCTGAGTGTGGACATAGTGAAATTATCTTTCCTTGCAAATAGTAATATTTGTGGCTGTTTCTCATCTTTGATTTAGTCATCCTATTGTGGCGCATTTGGTATCTTTTGATCAAGTGATGTATGATGACCTTGTTGTCTTAACCATGTACTTTTTTTCCTTATGGTTAACCAAGAGTTAGTATGTCCTTGTTTGACCACTTGTTTTTAGATAGTGGTCTTATGGTTGTTTATTTGCCATAGGGTCCTCATGGAGTGACCATGTTTTCTAGTGTCCTTTGAGAGATGGCTTTCGAGTGGGGGCTATGCCCAAAGTAGATGGCAGGATAACCCCTCAAAGGTCAGTTAATAAGTGATAACCTAATAATTGATTAGGACGTGGGTAGTTTATAACATTATATAAAATATTGTACCCCATGCATGGTTGAGTGCTTGTACAGGCTCAAAATGTAGTGGGAAAGCCTAGAACGGAAAACCTACCACCTTGTCTTCACAAAGGGTTGGTAGGGTCCGCATTAAACTTAGATGGAGCCGGAAGTTTGGGAAAGGTTACAAAGATAACCTAGGATGGGGGCTAGGACCTATGGAGGTCTGCCGTGGTAACCATCATAAGCTATGTGATGACACTCTCTCTTTAGGGTCACTTGTGTATTGTGGTGTTGAGTCACTTGTGTATTGTGATGTTGAGTCACCTAGAATACTATGGAGTCGTATTGTCCTATCATGGAGTCATTTGTTCTATCGTCCATGTCTTTCTTATTGCTTGCTTGAGGTTCCTCTGCTATCTCCTAGCATGGTGGGGTGATTCCATTTTGGAGATTACATGGTCGGGTGGTAGTGCCACTTCCCATCGGATGTTCTTGTTCATAGCTTCATGCAAGGATTGGCTTCGCAGGTGTTCCTATTGTTCATGGCTCATGCTCTATCTCATGTTGGAGATTTCTATTCTTTGGAGACCTATGTAGTCATTTGTATTATTGAACTTATGTAACCTTGTAATTTGGTTAAGTTGTTAACTCTGAATGTATTACGGGAAGCCATGTGTTTATGGTTAATGTAATCTTGAGATTTGGATGTTATTTAACAACTTTCTATATGATTGGTGTAAATTCTTTATTGAAGAGAATTCTATTGTATCTTTTCAATATTTTAATGGAGTAATCTATTATTGCATATGCATTATGATGTTGTATGAGTTATTGATGGTTAATTGGATTAATCTTTATTGTGGAATTTAAGTTTTAGTTTTATTCTTCATTGGTAACCCTTAAGGAATTCTAGTGTAAGTCTTATGCTTGTGTTATTATAGTGAAAGGTTGTAATTAATGCACTTTATGTGATTACAATTTTAAAAAAAAATTAAATTTTATTTCACCCTTAGTTGTGGTTATTTCTTTGGGGGTTCCTAGCAGGGCATTACATTTGGTATCAAAGCCCATGTTTCAACACTAGGTACTCTGGTTTTGTAGTGAGCCCATCCAGCTTAATCTTTGGTGTAAGTCTTAGAGTTTGTTCTTTCCATGTCATTATCCTTGTCATAGATCTGAACCCTTTTTCTCTTGTGTAGTGTTAGGTCATGAATAGGAGAGCCAAGGGTAGTAGTCATGTTGGTGGCTGCAATAGGGGCAGAGGTGGGGGATGAGGTCAAGATTCTAACTGTCATAGTCCTTCACCACCACCCACTCATGCAAGTGTGGATTAGGATCAGTCTATTCATCAGGATGAACAACATTCAGGAGAGCAGTTTTGCAAAAGACAAGAGTTGTGATAGATGTTTCAAGAGGTTGTAGCTAGATTAGGCCCCAAATCTGATGTTGGTCAACCCCTCTATGCTCAGGTTGAGGACTCACATCAACAAATTCTAGAGGAGAGAGAGAGAGAGAGAGGCCTCCTAGAAGGAGAGAGTTCCCAGTTGACCAAGACCCAGCTACCATGGGTCACATGAGGGACTTGATGAGGTCTAATCCTCCTTTCTTTGACGGTAAAGGTACCGGTCTCAAGGCAGAGACCTAGCTTATCAGTTTAGATTAGTGTTTTTCTATGTATTCGTATGGTAGCAACACCAAGGCAAGATGTGCTATCATGCGTCTCAAGGGTTTTGCATCTATCTAGTAGCAATTAGAGGAGGAGAAGATCAGTGTGAGAATTAACACCGTATTATGGGAGATCTTTCTAGATAGATTCAGGGCATGACTTCTCTCACCCCAGTGGAGGCAGTCTCGAGTAGATGAGCTCTATGCTTTGCACTAGTTTGGTATGTTAGTGATTAGTTTGAGCATAGGTTCTATGAGCTCAAATAGTATGTTGATATTGGTGATGATAAGGCGATGCTAGCTCAAAACTTCTTGAGGGGTCTAAATGACCTCATCAGTGGAGGAGTGAGAGTGTTTGAGTCTGCTTCAGTAGAGGTAGCTATGGCAAAAGACAGGCTGGTAGAGCAGAATCTTGGTCATGCACATGGGAGTCAGTCTATAGTGCAAATCGGGAGTGTTCCTTTCAATGGGTCTAGAGTGAGAGGGAATTAGTCCAAGACTACTGCACCTTTTAGGGGTCCTCAAGCACCCACTAAGGGTGGACAGCAATAGCAACAGCAGCCACCATGATCGAAATAGTTTTAGGGCTAGCAGGGTGGCATCTCTTAGCATAGGAAGAGAAGGAATTGGCAAAGGAGTAGGCAAAGATTTCCAGGGCAGTCCTCTTAGGGTGTATCTCAGGCTCCTAGTAGGGCAATATTTCAATAGTCCAATGGGTCATCTGGGAGTTGAGGAACTGGTAGAGGAGCTTGCTTCACTTGTGGATAGTTTGGTCACATTGTCACTCAGTGTTCTCACCAGATAGGGAGTCAGAGGCCAGCAGCATTAGAGTTGATAGTGGGGGATGCAGGTAGATCCCACAAAGTTTTTGCAGTAGTTAATGACTGCTAGATTGTGCAGCACGGTACAGTGATTAAGGTTGCAAGTGTGTTGTGTGGTATCCCTATCTCTGTACTTTTTGACTTTGGTGCTTTAGATATTTTATTTCTTCATCCATTATGGAGCAGTGCGAGCTCATGTCTGCTAAGCAAGTGGATAGGTGGAAAGTAAATTTGGCTATCAGTGTGCGTGTGTCTTTTGATGCCTTCATTCCTTGTTGTGAGTTGGACCTAGGACCCTTTGTTACCTCAATTGACCTTCGAGTCATTCCTTTGGGGTCCTATGGAGTTGTGTTGGGGATGGATTGGATATCATCTCACAGCACTCGTGTAGACTATCGTCTAAAGATAGTAGACTGTTTAGATGACCATGCGAAGAAATTGGGGATTGTTGGAGTTCAGCGATCAATATCGTTATGTATGATTTCTGCTATGCAACTTAAGCGATGCATGTGTCGAGGGTGTTAGCTTTTTGCAATTGCTCTTGAGGATGTGGATGAGGAAGAGAGTCGAGAAATTGCTCTTGGTGGTCACCCTATTCTTCAAGAGTATGTTGATGAGTTTCCTTTGGATATTCTTGGTATGCCTCTATAGCAAGACATAGATTTTCGCATTGACTTGGTTCCTGATGTAGAACCTATTTCGAGAGAACCATATTGGATGACTACTCAAGAGTTGAGTGATTTGAAGATGTAGATGGAGGAATTATTGGCTAAGGGGTTCATTTGTCCTAGCATTTCTCCTTGGGGTGTGCTTGTTATATTCGTTAAGAAGAAGGATGCTTTTCTTCGGTTATGCATTGATTACTGACAGCTAAAAAAGCTAACCATCAGGAATCGATATCCATTGCCTCGGATAGATGATTTTTTTTATTAGGTGAAGGGAGCCAATGTGTTCTCTAAGATTGATCTGAAATCTGGCTATCATCAGTTGCACATTCATGATGCAGGCATTCATAGGATGATGTTCTACACTCGTTATGGTCATTATGAGTTCACAATGGTGCCATTTGGGTTGATGAATGTGCCTTCAGTTTTCATGAGCCTTATGAATGGGTTTTTTCGCACCTACCTTGATCATTTTGTTCTTATGTTCTTAGATGACATATTGATTTATTCTAGATCTATGGAAGAGCATGAGGGCCACTTGTGACAGGTATTGAAGTGCTTGAGGGAGAATCAACTTTATGCCAACTTGGCTAAGTGTGACTTCTTCTAGTTAGAGGTGAGCTATCTCGGTCATATAGTTTTGGGGAGAAGGTGTATTTGTGGATCCTTGAAAGATCCAAGCTGATAGGGAGTTTGGCAGGTAAGTACTCACAAGGCTAGTTTCTCAAAAGGATCAATTTATTGACTAAGGACTTGTAGAGTCTATTGTATTTGACTATCCAATCTGTTCTATTGTTGTCATGCCTAGTCCTCAATGGTTGGCTTTCATAACAAACTCCCCTCTTGGTGATGTCTCTTGCCCATGCACAAATCTACTCAAAATACTTAATCCTTCCACCTATACTTTCTCATGCTTGGCTCTTTGGGCCCTCAACCTTCAGTTTCAATGTGAACAAAGGTCTTTCATCATGTAAAAGTAGGGGCAGTGAGGTACTACTCACCTTTGGGTGCTCAAGATCTTGTTTTGAGGTCAAATGCCCTTAACTTACTCAAAGTCCTTAACAAGGCTCAACCACCCCAAATGAGGCTACACACCATCTAGGAGTCCCAAAATACAATTGGTGGATTTCTTGAAATGTTTTCATTATTCTTCATAAGCCTCCAAGTTGTCAAAGTTATGTGTTATGCAATAGGGCTACTAGCCCGTGGAAGCCTAATTGGCCATGTTTTTCTCTCTCCGATCAACGATGGCCTTTTTAACCACAAATAAAGTTTGGGATGTTGTTTTAGGGGTGTATGCTCAAGGATTTTGGGGGTTTAGCCCACTGTTAGTGCAGTTTTCAGACTATCCACTTTTTATGGCATAAGTGCAGGGTTTTGTAGGGTTTAGAGCAAGCCATGTTTGAAAGTCTCACCCACTCCACTCTTCAAGCCTCCTCCTTGGTATAGGACCTCTTCCACACCTCAAGGAACCTTGCCCTTCTTTTTCTCTACAAGGAAAACGTCAAACACTTGGCACAAAACCAAGATAGACCAATTCTTACTTCATAAGATCACATTTTTCAAGATTAATGGTTAGTTGTTCATCAGATAACTATTTCAAAACATTAGCTAAATGTTGTAAGTGCTCTTCCTTAGTCTTGGTGAAAATAAGAATATCATCTAAATACACTACAACAAATTTGCCAATGAAATCATGTAATACTTCATTCATGAGTCTCATGAATGTGCTAGGAGCATTAGAGAGTCCAAAAGGCATGACTAGCCACTCATAGAGACCGTCATTCATTTTGAAAGTTGTCTTCCACTCATCCCCCTCTTTGATTCTTATCTAATGGTAACCACTCTTCAAATCAATCTTACTGAAATACTGTGCACTCCCCAAACAATCCATCAAATCCTCTATCTTGGGTATGGGAAATTTGTATCTGATGGTGATTTTGTTTATGGCTCTAGAATCTGTACAAAGTCTCCATGTTCCACCTTTCTTAGGTGCCAACATTGTAGGTACTACACAAGGACTAATTCTCTTCCTAATTAGCCCTTGGTCTAAGAGTTCTTGTATTTGTCTTGCTACCTCCTTGTTTTGTTCAAGGGTCATCTTGTAGGATACCTTATTGGGAAAAGAGGCTCGAAGAATGAAGTCAATTTGATGGCTAATGGCTCTAGGAGGTGGTAAGGCTGTAGGTGTACCATCACTAATTATTTTTTTGAAGTTATCAAGGATTTGCTACACCTCACATGGTATCTCAACTTTCTTTTCTACCTTTTCTTCCTTAGGCTTCACTATGAGTGCAAATCCTACTCCTTCACCTTCTTCTAGTGTTTTTATGAACTCTTTCTCATTCACTAACATGATGTTAGGCACCTTATTTCTGCTCTCTCCTTCTTCGGTGAGGGATTGAATCTGATAGTTTACTCCATCTTTCTGAAAGGAATAGGAGTTTCTTTCTCCATCATGTTGTTCTTTTCAGTCAAACTGCCATGGTCTACCCAACAGCAAGTGGCAAGCATCCATAGGAAGGATGTCACATAGGATCCTATCTACATATACCCCAATGTGGAAATCTACCCAAGCTTGCTCACTTACCAACACATGTTTTCCCTTATTCAACTAGGTGACTTTGTATGGCTCGTTGTGTTGTATCCTAGGTAGTTTCAATTTGCTTACTGCTTCTTCTGATATGATTTTATTTGTGGATCCTAAATCTATGATCACCTTACACACCTTTCCCATGATTTTACACTTAATCTTGAACAATTCTCTTCTCTGTGAGGCCTCTGCACTATGTGGCTTCTTCATTAACACTCTCTTGATCATTAAACTCTCACCATCTTCTGAAGCTAGGTTGTTCAGTGCTGAAGTTTTGGTATTACCTCCATCTTCTTGAACATAATTTGCCCTCTTTTCACCTCCATAGGATGAACTAGGCTTCTTTGGGCATCTATAGGCAGGGTGGCCCAACTTTTGGCAGTTATAGCACTTCATGGTTGAGAAGTAGGACCCTCTCCCTAGTCCATTATATCTACCTCTACTTGGGTTGCTTGATCCCCTACCCCTATAGTTGGGTTTTCTTTGAGAATCCACACTTTTCTCAATAAGTTTAGACTCTCCCTAGGATCATTGATCTATGCTACTTCCTCCAAAACTGCCTCTATGGCCTCTACCATCTCTTCCCCTACCTCTTCCTCTATTTTTTTGTTCTTTCTTTCTCCTACCTTTCTCTTCCACTTTAAGTGCCAATTGATAGCACTTGTGTACGGTTTGTGGGCATAAAAAGCTCATCTCTTCTTGGATGTTCCATCTTAACCCATTCAAGTACCTTTCCACTTTGATGCTCTCATCCTCTACTACTTTGGATCTCATACATAGTTTCTAAAACTCTTCAGTGTAGCTACTGACATCTAGGTCTTTTTGTCTCAAGTTTTGTCTTTTCTTGTGAAGTTGTATCTCATAGTCCTCAGGAAGGTAGGTCTCCTTGATTTTGGCTACCATTTCCTTCTAGGTGGCTAGTGGTTGCTTACCTTCTTTCACCCTTTCCTCTTGGATGAATTTCCACCATGTCAAGGTTGCCCCTCTCAGCCTTGATTTGGCCACCTTGACCTTTTGTGCTTCAGTCACTCCATCACACTCAAAATGGTTTTCTAACCCTTCAATCCACTCTATTAGAGCATTTGGATCCATCTACCCACTGAAAAGGGCCACTCCTTCTAAGGTCTTACCACTCATAGCTCTCAAGGCTTTCAAGAATGGTTCCTGCTCAATGACAGGGTTAGGTATGGGAACCTCATCTTCTATGGCCACCATTTTACCCTTATCACCAACCTTATCATGGACCTCCTCAGTTCTAACTTCTACTTCAGCTAATTTCATTGCCAGTTGATTTAATCTATCTCTGAGTACCCTATTTTCCTCTTCTTGATCTTCAACCTTCTTGGCCAATTCTGCATTGGTCACCATGTTTTCCTAATGTGTCTTTCTCTTGAATCTTTTGTTGGCTCTGATACCACTCTGATAGGTAGTTTTGCAGGTAAGTACTCACAAGGCTAGTTGCTCAAAAGGATCAATTTATTGACTAAGGACTTGTAGAGTCTGTTGTATTTGACTATCCAATCTTTTCTAATGTTGTCATGCCTAGTCCTCAATGGTTGGCTTGCCTAACAAACTCCCCTCTTGGTGATGTCTCTTGCCCATGCACAAAACTACTCAAAATACTTAATCCTTCCACCTATACTTGCTCATGCTCAGCTCTTGGAGCCCTCAACCTTTAGTTTCAATATAAACTAAGGTCTTTCATCATGTAAAAGTAGGGACAGTGAGGTACTACTCACCTTTGGGTGCTCAAGATCTTGTTTTGAGGTCAAATGCCCTTAATTTACTCAAAGTCCTTAACAAGGCTCAACTACCCCAAATGAGGTTGCACACTATTTAGGAGTCCCAAAATACAATTGGTGGATTTATTGAAATGTTTTCATTATGCTTCATAAGCCTCCAAGTTCCATTTTTCCATCAGGTTCATGAAATTTGCAAAAACTATCAAAGTTGTGTGTTATGCAGCAAGGCTACTAGCTTGTGGAGGCCTAATTGGCCATGTTTTGCTCCCTCTGGTCAACGATGGACTTTTTAACCACAAAGAAAGTTTGGGATGTTGTTTTATGGGTGTATGCTCAAGGATTTTTGGGGTTTAGCCCACTGTTAGTGCAGTTTTCAGGCTGTCCACTTTTTATGGCATAAATGGAGGGTTTTGTAGGGTTTAGAGCAAACCATGTTTGAAAGTCTCACCCACTCCACTCTTCAAGCCTCCTCCTTGGTATAGGACCTCTTCCACACCTCAAGGAACCTTCCCCTACTTTTTTTATACAAGGAAAACATCAAACACTTGGCACACAAGAAGGAAAACAGTGAATTGCCTCTGCCACTGTCTTTTCACTACCTTTTACCAGTCAAATTGCTGCTATCTCTTCTGGACCTGCATTGTAAGAGTTTGTAATGGATTTATACCTCAATGAGGTCTGCCACATAACAATATATCTTCCTATTACATTGCATTTAGTGTTCCAAGGCGTGGATAATGCTTTGAGCATCCCATTTAGCAAAATGACAACAAGTTTCACAAAAACATTGAACTCATTATTTTGTCTACAAAAAGAGAATGATTACAAGATGTAAGCTATTCTAATACATCAAGATGGTACTTAAAATCCTTGGTCACATGTCCAAACCTTGTCACATCCATTTTCTCACCCAAATTGTTTTTGAGTGCAAACTTTGAGTGTTATTCAAGCTACTAGCCAAATGACAAACACTTGCCTAGTATTCACTCAATGGCATCTTCAAACCATTCTTATAGCACAAAAAGAAAAGAATGTACATCATATATAGATGGATCAACTTGGAAGAATCCATTGGAGGGATCCCAGACCTAGATCAACCAAGTTGACACATTTTACAACTCCAAACCCCTTGCAAGGTAGCAGATTCCCCATTATGAAATAATTTTACACAAACCAATTTCCAAAGTAAACTAGTATAAAAGTCACTTGGAAGGAATTAAAGGACCAATATAAACACTTCCTAGAAGGTACAGTATGGATAACAATGCTACAGTATGGACTGTTACTCTAAGAAGCATAAAAATAGTGAAATAAACCAAAAGTTCATGATTTGTATTGAAAAGAACTTGCTCAAACAAAAACCAACCCTTTACAAGGAAAATGGAGGCCTTATATAGTTTCTCTAGTTGGTTTCCAAGCCCTTGTATGGACATGAGGCTTCAAAACTCATTTTGCAAGAAAAATAATAGTTTTCACAACTTTCTTAAGCCAAAATGACAACTTTTTCTTGCTCAAAAAGGCATTTTTCTTAAGCCATTGTAGATTGGCCAGTGATGACCAATGTTGTAGAGGTTGAAAGTTTCATGGGTTTGGCTAGATATTACCATTGCTTTGTTTAGAGTTTTTCCCAGATAAGCCAACCGATTACTTCTCTTCAGAGGAAAGGGAAGAAGTTTGTTTGGTCAGAGTGGTGTGAGTTAGCTTTTCGTACCTTGAAGGAACTCCTTGTTAGTGCCCTGATTTTTGCAGTTCCTGACCCATCCAGAGATTTTATGGTATGCACAGATGCCTCTTTAGAAGGTATAGGTGCAGTGCTTATGCAGGATGGATGTGTGGTTTTCTATGAGTCTCGCAAACTCGAGGACCACGAGTTGAACTATCTAGTTCATGACTTGGATTTGGCAGTTGTAGTGCATGTGTTAGTTAGATGGCGACATTTCCTATTGGGGTATCGGTTTGAGCTACATAGTGATCACCACAGTTTGCACTATATTTTCATGCAACCGAACTTGAATGCTCAACAATGAAGATGGATGGAATTATTCTACAAGTATGGTTTTGAGGTTCAATATATTCAAGGGAAAGAGAATCTAGTGGCAGATGCTTTAAGTCGTAGGTGACATGAGGTTACAACATTGTCCCTTGGAGTGGACTTCAAAGAGATAATTCTTGGAGTTCTTCCTGAAGACACCTAGTATTAGGATGTTAGAGCCATGGTGGAGTTTGGAAGGCCATTGGAGGGTAGAAATTCTAGATATTATCTTGAGTCAGATGGTCTTCTTCGACATCTTAGATGGATCTATGTACCTCCATTGAAGGGTCTTCACATTTTGATCATGACTAAGGCCCATCATGCACCTTATTTAGCACACCCTAGTGTCAAGAAGATGCATGCAGATCTTAGATAGATATATCATTGGGCTGGTATGAAATGTGACATTGCTGATGTTTTGTCGAAGTGCTTAGAATGTTAGCGGGTGAAGGCAGAGTATTAGCACCCTATAGGGATTTTACAGCCTAATTTGATCCCGGATGTGAAATGGGATATCATTTTCATGGATTTCATATTAGGGTTGCCTATTTCTTCACATCGTCATGATGCCATCATGGTCATTGTTGATAGATTGAACAAAGTTACTCATTTTGTTCCTATTCGATCTTCTTATATAGCAGCAGTGGTGGCACAAGTCTTCTTGGAAGATGTGGTGAGGTTGCATGGGATTCCAAGGCAGACCATTTTAGATAGACATCTCATCTTTACTTCAACATTGTGAACCTCACTCTAGCATGCTTTGGGGACCTAGTTGAAATTCAGTTCAACGTATCACCTAGAGACCAATGGTCAGACTGAGCATGTTAATCAGGTCTTGGAGGACATGCTTCACATGTATGTTATGGATTAGTAGTCGTGCTGGGAGGAATATCTTTTCCTTGTGGAGTTTTCTTATAACAATGGATATCACATCTCTATAGGCATGTCCCCCTTCCAGGAATTGTATGGTCATCCTTGCCGTACTCCTTTGAGTTGGGATTGGTTAGAGGATAGGGTGAGTTTAGGCCTAGATATTCTTCATGAGATGGAGCAACAGGTTGAGAAGATTCATGGGCATTTAGTTGCTTCTTAGGATAGGAAGAGGAAGTATGCTAATGCTCATAGAGTGGATCGTCAATTTTTAGTTGGCAACCATGTCTTCTTGAGAGTGCGTCCGTGGAAGAGCTCGATCTATTATGGAAAGGGTTCTAAGTTAGCTTCTCATTTTGTTGGCCCTTTTGAGATCCTTGAGAGGATAGGACCTATTGCCTACCGTCTTGCCTTGCCACCGAGTCTATCCTGCATCCACAATGTCTTTCATGTTTTGGTTCTTCGACCTTATCATCCTGATGTGACTCATGTTCTTGATTGGAATGCTTAGCAGGTCGAGGACAGGCATCTTTCCATCGAGCCCGTGCCCATTCTTCAACATCAGGATTTGATCCTCGGCGGTTGTACTGTTGATTAGGTAAGGTTCCTATGGGACACAAGTGATGAGACCTTAGCGACATGGGAGAATAAAGACCAGATGAGAGAGCTTTATTCTTATCTGTTTTAGCCTTCAACGAGTAAGCCTAGTTTTGCAGTGGAGGATGTAGTAGCCCTCCTTGATCAGACTCTTTTTGTACTTATGTTTGACTTCAATTGACTATTCAGTGGAACATTATTGTTATATATGATTCAGAATTTATGCGATGTTATTTCATGCTTTATCTATATTTGTGGTGTATGCTTTCATGCAGTATCTTAGTGCTTATGATTAATGTTATTTTTGTGGATCATTATGATGGACTGACACTTTTACCTTATATATTGCGTGTTTGCAAGTGTATGGGATGTGAGGGGATGATTTTCCTTCACTCACTTTGGTGAGACAGGTAACATCATGAGTATCCTTCATCGGTGTGTGTGTTGTGTCTATTTATATATTTGACTGTATGCATGCGTGATTTGTTGATGTAGGACATTGCAGGTACAAGTACTGGGTAGGTAAGGGGTATCAACTCCACCTGGTTTCATAGGTCTAAGTGTGCCTTATATGTCTAATGGGAGTGGAGGATATAGTTGTTGGATCATAGCTGGACCCATAGTCACACTCTTGTGAGTGTTGTCAGTCAGTTGTCTTTCCGTTGGCCGATATGTGAGTCAGAGTGCTTTAGTGTTTTCATCTTGTGAGTAGTCGTTTGATCATTCCTTGTTTTGCATGCTTTCGATTATTTGAATAGTCATTTAATTGAGTGAATGATGCTATTTTTTTGTTGGTGTAATTAGTTGATTATTATGCTCTTGAGATTATTGATTTAATTAAATTAATGAGTTGCTAGAATTAAATGGTTAAATTGGCTTATTTTATTGTGTTTAGTGGTATTAAATATTGTGAAAAGGAAATAAATAATTGCCTAACCATTTAAATGTTAAATGCTATGTTGAAAGAAAGTATTATGAAAATAAAAGATAAATAAATAAAAGCTTTTCCCTTTTACCTTTCCATTTGCCATTTGTATTTTGTTTTTGTTGAAAAAAGAATTGTTTATGGAAAAGGGTAAATGTCATTGCTTTTACTTTTTAAATAGTTTATTCTGATTGGTGGAGAAAAATTTTAACCTAGAAAGTTTAGGTTGAAATATATTTTTCCCATATATTCCTGCGAGTTCACGGGGAAGGAAGGTGGATTTTTTAATGAGAAATTTTGAAAACCATTTTGGAAGAGGAGCTGGAGTTGTATTTGGTTTGCAAGATTGGGATTCTTCCATCAATTTGCTTCCTGGTTTGTTCGAAGGTTGGATAATCTCTTCCTATTTTGCAATTTAATTTTGAATGTTTTAGTTGCTTCCTATGTGTTGGAAAAATGTAAATCTCTTTGTAAATTATTTTTGAATGATTGGAATGAAAGAAAGAGTGTCGGTTATTGATGATTTTGTTGAATTCATATCAAATCTTTGCATATGGGAAGGAAATGGTTCATCTTCCTATTTGTTGTTTGTTATTTTCTCTTACAAAATCAAGTTCTTGAATTACCTCTTCTATTTGTTATAATACGGAATAGATTTAGTTTGCTGTGTGTTTTCTAGTATCTATTTGCACAAGTTTTGGGGCTTATGTTGGCAAAATTGGTTATTTGCCCTCGCAAGATGCAAGAAATTCTTCCTGTGTAATGGAAGTGAAGAAATTTATTATAATCCTTCTCCTATCTTTTAAAATTCTTCTTATGTTACCCAATATCCTTATAATTGGGGCTATTGTGTGTTATTATTCACCATTTTCTTGATTGGTAAATATCATTTCTCATTTTGGATTCTGGCATTTTGTCTATGTGCCCCATGAAATAATAGGGGATGATTTAGTTCATTTTAAATTATTTAAGAGAAGGAAATTTATTATTAAATTAGTTAAACCTTGCCCACATGGCAGGCTAGTCCCACCATGTGTGACACTAGTTGCTTGCTATCATGGTAGCAGTACTACAAATCAGTAGTGATTGCTATGCAGGTAGAAGCACTACCTATGGGTAGTGTCTGCTATGTAGGTAGCAGCACTACCAGTCGTAGGACTGCCTCCAGTCGGTAGCAACACTACCAGTCAGTAGTGGCTACTACCGGCGGTAGCAGCACTACCGGTGGGTAGTGTTTGCTACTACTGGCAGGAGCACTACCACAGGTAGGGCCTTGACCTATCATGTGCCATTCACCCTCACGATACATTTCACTATGCCGTTGATTTTATTTTTATTAAATGCTATGAAAATTTTTAAGGTTAGTTTAAATGTTATGTTAAATGGTAATTCATAACAAGGCTTGGGATTTTAATTCAAATTGTTAAATTGGAGTTTAATTTTGGAAATAGATTATATATTTATTATAATTCATATTTTTAGTTAGTTGAATAATTAATTTGGATTTCAATCTATTTTGGAATATTGAATTAGAGATTATATAGAAATGAATGTCGTTTCTAAATGATCATTAAATGAAGGGTGTTTTTATTTACTTTTCAGTCAATGAATTTGCAAGTGTTAGATGTTGATTTTCTCAAAGATTGTTTGGGTGCGGACTTTGTGAAATTATTTTTCCTTGCAAAGAGTAGTATTTGTGGCTATTTCTCATCTTTGATTCAATCGTCCTGTTGTGGCACATTTGGTATCTTTTGATCAAGATATGTATGATGACCTTGTTGTCTTAACCATGTAGTGTTTTTCTTATGGTTAACCAAGAGTTAGTATGTCCTTGTTTTACCACTTGTTTTTGGATAGTGGTTTTATGTCTGTCTGTTTGCCATGGGTCCTTGTGGAGTGACCATGTTTGTTATTATCCATTGAGAGAGTCACTTTCAAGCGGGGGTCGCGCCTGATGTCGATGGTAGGATAACCCCTCAAAGGTCAGTTAATAAGTGATAACCTAATAATTGATTAGGAGGTGGGTAGTTTATAAAATTATATAAGATATTGTACTCTGTGCATGCTTGAGTGCTCGTATAGGCTCAAAATATAGTGGGAAGGCATGAAATGGTAGACCAACTACCTTGTCTTCACGAAGGGTTGGTAGGGTCCACATGAGACTTAGATGGAGCCAGAAGTTCGGGAAAGGTTACCCGGATAACCCAAGATGGGGGTCGGGACCTATGGAGGCCTACCATGATAACCAACATAATCCATGCAATGACACTCTCTCTTTAGGGTCACTTGTGTATTGTGGTGTTGAGTCACTTGTGTATTGTGATGTCAAGTCACTTGTGTATTATGATGTTGAGTCACCTGGAATACTGTGGAGTCATTTGTTATGTTGTCCATGTCTTGCTTATTGCTTACTTAAGGGTCCTCTGCTATCTCCCAGCACAGTGGGGTGATTCCATTTTGGGTATTACATGGCTGGGTGGTAGTGCCACTTCCCATCGAATGTTCTTCTTCATACCTTCATGCGAGGATTGGCTTCACAGGTGTTCCTATGGTTCATGGCTCATGCTCTATCTCATGTTGGAGATTTTTATTCTTTGGAGACCTATGTGGTCATTTGTATTATTGAACTTATGTAACCTTGTAATTTGCTTAAGTTGTTGACTTTGACTGTATTACGAGAAGTCATGTATTTATGGTTAATGTAATCCTGAGATTTGGATGTTATTTATGAGCTTTGTATATGATTGGTGTTAATGCTTTTTGGAAGAGAATTCTATTGTATCTTTTCAATCTTTTAATGGAGTAATCTGTTATTGCATATGGCTTATGATGTTCTATGAGTTATTGATGGTTAATTGGATTAATCGTTATTGTGGAATTTAACTTTTAGTTTTATTCTTCATTGGTAAGCCTTAAGGAATTCTGGTGTAAGTCTTTTGCTTGTGTTATTATCGTGCAAGGTTGTAATTAATGCACTTTATGTGATTATACTTTAAAAAAAAAAATTATCACGCTTAGTTGTGGTTATTTCTTTGGGGTTCCTGGTGGGGCATTACACTTATCTTGATGGAGAATGATGTACCTTTTGAAACCATTCATCAATGTATGTTTTCCATTCTTCATCCATAAAGTGTCATGATCTATGACCAATATTTTCCCCTTCATCTTTGGTTTAGGAATGAGATACTCCCTATCCATATGAAAACTTATCTCATTTGCCTCTCTATGAATATCATCCTAAAACCTTTGCCAAACTCATCATGCAAACTATTGCATCCATCACCCATATCCATATGGTCTCCTCCAATGGTAACTTCTATCATGAATCTCCTCCAAACCCAAGCTATGGATGTTATATTAATTAAATTCATGAATGATGGTAACAGTCTATGTAAAGAAACTATCTCTAAGTGTAACATTTTGCAACTATTCAATGATTAAGAATCTCTCCTTAAGAAAATTTATACCATTGTAAATAGTTAAAATCAACAACCCCCTAAACATTATTACACAAGGATTATGTAGTACAATTATGACATATTGTGCATCTCTTTATATTTTTGTTTTAGTACCAATCATCTTCTTATTAACAAAAATATTCTTATCACATCTCCTTCATGAAGCAACACATCCTTGAGTACTAATAATCAAATCCATGTGTGAGTTATCAATCTCCCACAAAGGTGCCTTATAAAAGAACCCATGTTTCTTAAATATACCCATATTTATTTACAAATACTCCCAAGCATCTTTCCCAAAAATTTTAAGCATTAAAGTATCATTAAAAAAAAAATCAAAATTTATCATCTGATTCAGTGTGAATTGAAAAGTTAAAATATAAGGCAAGGACTTGTACTTCATGCACTCCTTGTTGATAGATTATAAAGTAGAGTTATGTTGAATCAAAATATGTGATTACCTTAATGTGAATATGACCCATAGCTTGCTAAAATTTCCTCTTTGAAGATTATCTAAACAACACATATCTAAACATTCTCCCTTGTTGATTTTGAAGTAGAGATAAGTTTTCCTAATTATAGATTGTTGATATTTTAGAAAGTGTTTAGCAAAGAAAAATAAAATTTGGTGCCCTCTAGGACTTCATCTTGGTCTCTTATTTGTTTTTCATCTTTATGGTTTCTCGCAACACTACTGACATCAACATGCACAATCAACATCTACTAGAGATTGCAAAGCTAGAACTCATGAGGAATGTACAAGACTTGTTCACAATCTTCAAATCAATATGCCTCTTTTTTCAACAATCTTTTGGCCACTTTGATCAAGTGGTGATGGGTAAGAATTTTGGCCACTTCTTTGTGTCTTTTGTTCTATGCAAAAAGAATAGGCTTCTTCCCATGCAACAGACACATGGAACAAATCTCCCTACCTATCATTTATTTCATTTCATTTATCTTTGCATTTCAAACGACACACCTCCTCTATTATCTAATGTATTGTTTATTTCTCTATTTCCATTCAAACAATTTCCACACTTAAATGCCTATGATTATTATGACTTTGATACCATAATGAGAAGGTGAAATACTTGATGATTTATTTGATTAATAGGGAGAGAATTTGTACAAAGGAGAACTATAACTATGCATAACCTACATAATTGTTTACTAAACAATTTGAGTATTAACAATGTAATGCTATGCTAACACACTGTATGAATTATAGAAAAGATCCTGACTTGTAGTTAAAGAGTATGATTAAATTATAGAAATTATGAAATGTTATTATTTTTCTTTTCTAGTCATAAAAAATATGGATGATTATAAACTTCTGAGGCATATGCATCTAAAGTAGATGTCTTTGCTCTATGCAAATGCCAAAATGATTTTTAGCATAACTAAGGCACTACTAATGCCAAATTCATAAATCTATGTAAAGATAGCCATGTCAAGACATGTCCGAATTCCTACTTTATTGATGTCTCACAAGTTCAAACATCAAAAAGGAATCACTTGATACATGGTTTTCAAATGGTTTTTCTATAGCCTAGACTTGTTCAAATTGATTACTAATGTAGTTTACTTGTATTTATTTTTTGTGTGCATCCATTGGGATGATATCAATAGAGGTGATAAATCTAATTTTAAAAAATTCCTACCTACTCACACCGTGGCAAGGAACAATATAGCAACTTGGAAAAACACCAAAGCACAAATAACACAAGGTGAAGGACATGGTTGAGAAGTTAGAGTAGTTAATCACCTAAAAAGAAACACAAATATTAAAATAAGATACTTCAAGACTTTCAATATAGAGAAAAAACAACATATTAGTAGAAGGGGTCCAATTATTGCTCATGTTCCAATAACTACTCACTCATTACTCAACCAAATGCCCAATTATTAACTTTAAAGACACAAAAGAAATGGCAATTAAAAGCCCATTAAGATATTTCACATATACGAATAATCACTAACTTGTACTTGCAGTAGTTAAAATTTGTGCATAAGTATTGGTACCCATAGCACATGATTACTAGGGCATTTGTGCAAAAGTATTGGTAAAAACAATTATTAGAGGAAAGTGTATTGGTTCTTAAAAGAATATATATTGGATTAGTTGTGCAAATTTTTGAGGTGGTTGTAGTGCATGTGGTTATTGGAGTAGGTATCAAGCAACAACTTTAAATGAAATTCTTTTGACCTTTATACACATAATGAGTCATCCAACATTTTTTGTTACTATGCAAAAGCCAAAACAATAACTATAAGTAGTTAAGTCACATATAAAAATAACCAAAATAATCATTGAAATCTGATAGACCATATGTAAATGTGTGAAATTAGCTATAACAATTACTGATATCCTTCCCAAAATATCTTTTAACCAAAAAAAATTCCAAAGATACGAAATGTAAATGTTTGCCCCAAAGGAACGAGATACTGCTTACCACAGGTGCTGTAAATAAAAGAAATACCAATAAGAATTACTCATGATTCAAACTACGCTTCAAGCACCATAACTTCAACACGGTATTTATGTATACTTAGAAGGGTGATCAAGGACGGTGACAGGGAAAGTGTGACTATCAAGAGCAGCACATGAATTGATGCAAAAATCTTATAAAAGAACAAAACAAATCTGAAAACATAAGTGCAATTTATATTGTCTACAGACAATATATGTGAGCCTGAGTCCAATCAAAACATAAATGAAGGTAATATAGGATTTTTTTTGGACCGATGTTACTCATAAAAATCAATATACAAGGCAATCGAGGATATATTTTTGAGCGATATTAGACGTGATATCACATTCAATATGCAAAGCAATCAAGGATATTTTTATGACGGAGATCAGACGCGAGACAACTTTCCGGTGACTTCAATATGATTGTCTGACGGACTAAAATTCTTTTTATACGTGAGACAAGTTTGACGGTGCATTGTGGACTGACAAATCTACTTAAAAGAAAGCCTAACCTAATTATACGCCGTGAGATAACTTTGAATGCTTGAGCAGTAATTAGCTATCAAATCATTTGAATATTGACTGTAAATCAACTCACGGGTGAATTATCCAAACGTAGTATCTACTATGCCGTTTCGATTTCAATGGTGGACGATTCTTCACTAGCCGAGAATGGTGCCGATGGCGGCCGTGTGCTGAACGGAGTCGGAGGATTTGGGATGTCGTCAGCATCTCCTTCCAACATTTGAAGCACCCTCATCATTGAAGATCTGTCCGTCGAATTGTACTGAATACACCACAGACCCACTTTTGCCAGACTCCTTGCCTTCGCCTCATCTGCTCCACTTATCTCTCTCTCTCTCAACCTTGTCCTCAGCTCCCCATTCTCTATCAATTTGAACGCCCACTCTGGAAAATAGAATTGGCTTGAGCGGCTCACCTGTACTTCGATATTCTTTCTTCCTCCCACCATCTCCAATAACATCATGTCAAAACTGTAAACATCTGATTTGTCTGTTACAGGCCCCAAATTTCTAGACCACACCTCTGGCGCAACATATGATTCCAATTCAGAACTTGATCTTTTTCTTTTCCTGCAAGTATAAATTTGTCAAGAGATCCATTTGCCATGTACTTGTACACGAGTGCACTAGTAACTCCTTCAAAGCAATACCCCAGCAAACGAACCAAATAAAAGTGGTGAATCCTTCCAATAGTCGCCACTTCGGTCATGAACTGAGTCTCGCTTTGCCGTGAGTGATCAAGCATTTTAAATGCCACAAGAGTACCGCTCGGAAGCTTTCCTTTATAAACCACGCCAAACCCTCCTTCACCCAACTTTTGTGCAAAGTTATTGGTGATCTTCTTGAGGCTGGAATACGAATATCTGGTTTGCATTTCGTCAACATAACTGTTTAGAAATGTCTTTACCTTGGAAATAGACCGGAGGTTATCACGCTTCCTTCCAGGCACTTCATGGTTGAAGAAGAACATCTTCTTTCGATAAGCAATTACCAGCAATAGCGCAATTATTAACGGTGCGCTGCCGATGATCCCTGTCACTCATTATAAGGTGAATACTGTCAACTGTAACGAAGCATAATAAAAGGCGACGTAACGAAGACAAAACAGAATGATAGGCTGAATATATTTAGCCTAGAAGGACGAATTCCTCAAAAATATTTGTTACTGGTGTAAAACTTGTATATAACACAGAGGTAGAGATACTTACTTATAGCAATAGCAGTCTTATTAGGAGTGTTAAACCAACCTGAATGAACTGTATTATAAAAAATGCAAGAGGCGTTTATTAGTAGAATGTTCAGAAAGTATAAAACATTTTTTCTTATTCTTTTTAGACAAAATATTTAAGCGATTTTCGCTTGTCTGTCAATTACACATTCCGCAAGCAACTGTTTCTACATCAAATTTCAGAAAAATAATAACACAATATTAAATTTAACAAAGCCAATTTAGAGATTTAACTTTTACTCTGTTCATCTTACAAAGATCAATATTTCACGATATGTATATTAAATTGGGGGGAAACAGGAAGCAATAATTTTACCTGCGGGGCATCTGCCAGGATATAGGCTGTGCCGCCTGCACCTGCAGTGAAACTGCATCGAGCTATCATAATAACCACAATGCCCACCACTTGACTGGCAATCTCTGCAACTTTTGCTGGCATTCCATCTAATTGGGAAACCTCCATATATGATTTGATGGTCGTTTACCGGTCCTCCTGAGTTATTGACTGGTAAAACAGCTTGTGCCCTACATGCTTCAGGCACACTAACGGCTGCTGTCAAATTGTAGTGCCAATCAGGGTTAGATTTTAAACTAGCCGTTTGATCGGGCAAGTCTACGCATTCTGGATTGCACTGACCCCAAAGGGTTATGTCTATGTGTGTATGGGCAATATGAAATTGAGAGCTAGACCTTAATTCCGTGTAGTTATTGGAAGATGGATCGCAATTATCTCTTAGCTCCTTGTCGATTATTGTCATGGTATGATTGAAACTAAAGTTTTTAAGGAATTTGGGTTGCAGTATGTAGTATTATTTGCCACTGATATTAAGTGCAGGCTTTGGCAATCTATGTTGATAACTGATGCTGCTCCATGCAGCTCCAGTTTGGGCATGAATCTATCCATTCATCATCATGCATAAGCTATTTTTAGTTTAAATCAGTTTTTGTTTATTCATGCAAATAAAACATGTACTCTAGCATGCATTAATCCTTAGGACTATTTTTAGTTTTGTTTTTTGCATGAGTTTGTTTTTAGTAATAAAGCATGTTGTGCATGCACTTATTGTATTCTTAATTTAGGGAGTAGTTTGTTTTTTCAGTTTGAGAGCCTTAGTAGCTTTCCATACAATGCTAGGAATATATTTAAAACTGCAGTTATTATTAATTCTTCTAGGCTACAAATTCCTTATATATACAGCCTCTATGTAATTTTTTAATTAAGCTTCAATAAAGAAATTGGTGTGTGTAATTCCAAAAAATAGGACACTTTGTTTTTTATTCTAAATTGTGATTTCTTTTTGAAATTTTTTTTTTTGCTATTATTCTTTGCTAATCAGCTGGTTCAGAGAGGATAGGTCAGGTTCAAAATTCTACAAGTAGTATCAAAGGAGGTAAAATTGTTTTGGATTAAAGTTTTACTGTTGGAATTTCGCCAAAGTTAATCATGTCGAATTCTAACCATACGCCCGTTCCAGAATTTGATGGGAATGATTATGATTATTGGTGCATTAAGATGCTGACCTTTTTTATTGGAAAAGATTTGTGGGAGATTATTGAATTAGGTTATGAGGATCCAGCTGATTGGAATGCCCTTACAGCCAATGAAAGAACAACAAGAAAGGAAGCAAGGAAAAAGAATGCTCAAGCTTTGTTTCACATTCAAATAGCTCTTGATAAGAGCTTATTTGCAAGAATATCAGGGGCAATAACTGCCAAAGATGCCTGGAAGACTCTACAAGAAACTTACTAGGGTAGTGATCAAGTTAAAGTGGTCAAGCTTTAGACATTGAAGCGAGAGTTCAAGAATTTGAAGATGCAAAAAGCTGAAAGTATAAGTGATTATTGTGTCAGAGTCAAAGATGTGGTCAATAAAATGGCTACACTTGGGGAAATTGTAAGCAATGAAGTTTTGATAAAAAAAAGGCATTGAGATCTTTGACACCCAGATGGAATCACACAGCAATAATCATAGAAGAAAGCAAAGATTTGACAAAACTATAGTTTGATCAACTGATTGGATACCTGATGTCTCATGAAGAAAGATTGAAAGATTCTTTTGAAGGTGTAGAGAAAGCGTTTTCCTCTAAATTGCTAATCACAAAAAATGAAGATGCAAGCAGCAGTAGTGCCAAAATCAATCAAGGCCAAGGTAAAGGGCAAAGCCAAAATTCTTCAAGAGATAGAGGAAGAGGTGGCTCAAGAGGAAGTGGTGGTTTCAGAGCAAGAGGTAGAGGTAAATTTGATAAGAGAAATGTTCAATGTTACCATTGTAACTGGTATGGCCACTTTGAAAGAGAATGAAGATTGAAAGAAGGTAAAAGTGCTAACTATGCTCAAGAAAGTAGTGAGAATCCTCCTGATCACTTATTTTTATCTTATGCAAAGGGTGAAAATAATAGTAAAGATGTTTGGTACCTAGATTCTAGATGCTCTAACCATATGACAGGGAATGAGAAGTTGTTCTCAACAAAGGATGGAAGTTTCAAATCCAAGATCCAGCTTGGTGATGATAAATCATTGGAGGTTGCTACCAAAGGAGCTATGGAGGTCCAAACAAAAGAAGGTATAAAGAGTATTCATGATATTTATTATACTCCATAATTGAAGCACAATTTGTTAAGTGTTGGGCTGCTATGTGAGAAAAATTATAAAGTAGTCTCTGAGAATAAGACATGTACTATCTATGATAAGAATAAGAGTAATAGGGTGATCACTGTTGTTCCTATGACAAGAAATATGATGTTCCCCTTGAGGTTTGGTGAACATAACAATAGTTTGGAAAATATGGCTTATGAGGATTCAAGTTGGTTATGGCATCTCAGGTATGGGCATTTAAATTTTCATAGTTTGAAGTTTCTAACCTCGCATGCATTAGTTTATGGTTTACCCAAGGTTGAGGAACACAAGGAGGTTTGTGAAGGTTGTGCTAAAGGAAAGCATGGAAGAGAAAAGTTTCCAAAGGGCAATGCATGGAGGGCTCATCACCCACTTTAGCTTGTTCATTCAGATATATGTGGTCCTATGCAAACTAAGAGTTTGGGTAAGTCATCATATTTCATCACTTTTATTGATGATTATTCACGAAATTGTTGGGTATTTTTTTTGAAGGCCAAATATGAAGCCTTGGATACATTCAAGAAGTTTAAAACCTTTGTGGAAAATGAGAAAGGGTGCAAGATCAAATATTTAAGGACTGATCGTGAAGGAGAGTTTTTCTCAAAGGCTTTCCAAAGTTATTATGATTTTAATGGCATCAAGAGGCAACTTACTACTACATACACACCTCAACAAAATGGAGTAGCTGAAAGGAAGAATCGTATTGTGGTTGAAATGGCCAGGTGCATGTTACAAACCAAGGGATTGAACAATTCTTACTGGGGAGATGCAGTTGCTACGACAGTGTACATCCTCAACCGTAGCCCCACCAGTGCGCTAGTAAGAATTTACATGCAAAGAGTGAGTCATGTATTTTTTTGGATATAGTGAGAAAAAAAAGGCTTATAGATTATATAATCCCCTCACTAACAAGCTTATTATCTCAAGAGATGTGATTTTTGATGAAGGGGGAGGTTATGGTCATCAAAAAGGCCATGTTGAGAAGCCAACATCTGTTTTGAATGATGATATAACTATTGATATTGATCATGAGTAGCCAACTAATATTTCTATATCCAGTGGTTTAACTCCACCAAGCAGCCCTTCATCAATTTCTTCAGTACCAAATTCAAGTCTAGCTTCTTCTCCAAATTCTACAAGGAAGGTAAGAAAATTGAGTTATATCTACCAAAGGAGTGGAAATCAAGTACATGAAGAAAACCCAATAGGCAAGTCACTGAATTTTGCTTTATTAGCCAAGGCTGATTTTGAACCATTATGTTTTGAAGATGCATGTACTAATGAGGTTTGGGTGAAAGCCATGGAAGAAGAGATGGATTCCATTCACAGGAATGACACTTGGGACTTAATAGAACTTCCACATGACAAAAAAAGGATTGGCACCAAATGGGTCTACAAGACCAAGTTTAACAGTGATGGGAGTGTTGAAAGACACAAGGCAAGATTAGTTGCTAAAGGCTTCGCATAGAAATATGGAATTGACTATGAAGAGACATTTGCACTAGTAGCGAGACAAGAGACCATAAGAATGCTGATTTCATTATCAACTCAGAAGAAGTGGAGCATACATCATATGGATGAAAGTGCCTTCTTGAATGGGTACTTAGAAGAGGAAGTATATGTGGAGCAGCCACAAGGTTTTAAAGTGGAAGGAAAAGAGCATCGATTGAAGAAGGCTTTGTATGGCCTCAAGCTAGCACCAAGAGTGTGGTATGCTAGGATTGATGGATACTTTCAAGAGAATGGCTTCCAAAGAAGTAAGAGTGATCCTACCCTTTACTACAAACAAGAAGGTATTGATATTCTCATCATAAGTTTGTATGTTGATGATCTTTTGTATATGGGTAATAGTTCTAAGATGAAAGATGAATTCAAAGCTGCTACGATGAAAGAATTTGAGATGAAAGATCTTGATCTAATGAAATATTTTCTAGGAATGGAGGTTTATCAAAGTAAGGATGAGATTTTCATTTGTCAAACAAAGTATGCACATGATATGCTAAAGAAATTTAATATGACTGATTGTAACCCTGCCTCCAGTCCAAGTGCTCATGGAGTTTTTCTATGTAAAGATGATGGTGCTGACTTAGTTGATGAGACATCTTATAGAAGTATTGTGGGGAGCTTGATGTTTCTAATCCACATGAGGCCTAATATTGCCTATTTAGTTTCATTTGTTTCAAGGTATATGACAAATCCATCTAAAATACATATGAAGGCAGCCAAGAGGATTTTGAGGTATGTGAAAGGGAATTTAAGTTTTGGTATTCATTACTACTCTTCTGAAAAGTTCAATCTTGTAGGCTTTAGTGATTCAAATTGGGGAGGTAGTATGGATGATCGTAAATCTAAATCTGGAAATTGTTTTTCTTTTGGTTCTGGTTTGATTACCTGGAGCTCAAAAAAGCAAAGTATTGTTGCCCTCTCATCTACAGAAGCAGAGTATGTTGCAATTACCTCAACAAGTACACAAGCTCTTTGGCTCAGAAAAGTTTTGGAAGAAATTGGAGAAAAACAAATTCAGCCTACAATAATTTATTGTGACAATGTGAGTGCCATCAAGTTAGCTAAGAATCTGGTTCATCATAGTAGAACAAAGCATTTTGATTTGAAATATCACTTCATACGAGATTTGGTGCAGAAGAAGGATGTTGAGTTGAAGCACATCAACACCCAAGATCAGCTAGTAGATATATTCACCAAAGCGGTTGCGAAAGCTCAGTTTATAGCACTACGAGATAAGATTGCGAGCCCTCTCAGCCTCAAGGGGGAGTATGTTGATAACTGATGCTGCTCTAGCATGCAGCTCCAAGTAGCTCCAGTTTGGACATGAATCTATCCATTCATCACCATGCATAAGCTATTTTTAGTTTAAATTAGTTTTTGTTTATTCATGCAAATAAAGCATGTACTCCAGCATGCATTAATCCTTAGGACTATTTTTAGTTTTGTTTTTTGCATGAGTTTATTTTTAGTAAATAAAGCATGATGTGCATGCACTTATTGTATTCTTAATTTAGGGAGTAGTTTGTTTTTTTAGTTTGAGAGCCTTAGTAGCTTTCCATGCAATGCTAGCAATATATTTAGAACAGCAATTATTATTAATTCTTCTAGGCTACAAATTCTTTATATATATAGCCTCTATGTAATTTTTTAATTAATCTTTAATAAAGAAATTGGTGTGTACAATTATAAAAAATAGGGCACTTTGTTTTTTATTCTGAATTGTGATTTGTTTTTGCAATTTATTTTTTTTGTTGTTATTGTTTGCTAATCAGTTGGTTCAGAGAGGATAGGTTAGGTTCAAAATTCTACAATCTATGACCATAATCACACTTGACCTGAAGGCTTAAGTCCCCGCAGCCACTATTCTTAAATCCGAAAGGGTAATTGAAAACATGTTCGCCACATAAGGAGATTGGTTGAGCTACACAAAGATGAGCCATGCATAGTGTAAATAATAGGAGAAGACATGCAGTGAAAGAAGGGGAAAATAGTGGAGGTTGATGCAGAGTCATGGGTGTGTTTTCCAAACTAGTTTGGAGAAGGAAGGATTAGTGTAGGTTGGGGAAAGTATGAGATATTTTGAAATGTATTTATCTAAAATAGTAAAATTTGAAAAGTATTTGGAAACATGAGGTTGATGTGTTTGTTGGTTGTTTAGATAGTGAACATGCATACATCATTGAAGACATACCATTCACCTTGACAACATGTCATCATTGAAGATATTTTATAGATATATTTGATATGTTTTCTATCACATTTATAATTGATAATAATTTTATAATGTATCTACATTAAATTGAATAAATAATTATTTTACTTTTATGATTAAATTTCTTTTAATTAATGTACTATTTGATATCTACAATAAATTTCATAATCATAATTCTAATATTAATCTTATCATATCATATACAATGTAAATTTTATGAAAATGAGTTATTTTTCTTTATAAACATATATTCATTATGATAAATGTTTAATAAATTATTTATAATTATGAAAAATCAATTTTTTGTGATTCATTTATTAACACATAATAATATAGATTTTTTTCTCTTGGAGGAGTGAGTTTTTGGTGGGGAGCAAGTTTTGGAGTCTTGCGCTCTTTATGCAGTCAAACATGTGTTCGGGAGATGAGGTGGTGGCAAATCTGCTTCCCCCCAAAGATCCCTTTGGCACACAAGTTGGTCATGTCCTGCAATGGGTCTTCCAAGGTGGAAAATGGGTGGATGTTCTGGTTTCGACTGATCGCTCAGGTGTGGGTAAAACATCCCAACAAGATTTTCGTACTTTTGTGTATTTCCAAGGGTTTTTTCGGCAGCATGGGAATTGGGGCTGTAATTTGAGGAATAAAGGTACTTGGCAAAAGGGCAATCAAAATGCTAGGGCTTCTAGCGATAAGGCTCGACTTGGCCTGGCGAGTGATTCTGCTAAATTGCAACCAATTTCAAGGGTTTCGGGAGCTCAATTGCCAAATTTTAATTTGCCCTTATAGCTGCGGCCTGCTCCACTCTTGGTTCCCTTGATTGATGCTTCAGATACTATCATGGGGAAAAAGGCTCATGATCTTTGGGCTTTGGCAGTCATTATCTAGGTGTGGGGTGACTCTATTCCTCTGTCAAAGCTCCATTATAAGATTCACGTGCAGTGGTATGGCACTTTGTACTTCCATGTTCTCTCTGCAAATTCGTTTATTATTGTTTTTGATTCTATATCTGCTAGGGATAAGGCGTTGAGTGTTTCATTTTTTTGGCTTGGGAAAAATCTGGTTTTTGTAGAAATTTGGAAGCCCTTTCTAGCGCCTTCTAGGGTTGGCCCAAAACAGGTTCCTATCTACTTTAAAATTTCTTTGTTACCCTTCAAATTTGTAGAATCTAATATTTTAACAAAGATTAGGGATTCATTTGGTAAATTTTTGTTGTCTCACTCAGTGCTTGAGGATGGGTTGTTTGTTGTCACAATTTGTGTGTTACTTTCACCCAAGGTCTCTCCTCCGAAGTTTTGTAACATTCGGTCTCCCTTTGGCATTTGGCGTCAAAATCTTATCAGAGATTCTGGGGATTTTGGTTGTTCTTCGATGACTATAGATTCTCATTTTTTTTCACATAAAATCCATTAAATTTGGTTCGAGGGTCATTGACTCCTCTTTTGATGGGAATGCGGAAATGTTCGTTTGGAATAAAGATCATTTAGGTGTCTCTGCTGTTAATCTGGTTTCCCCTTTGAAGAAAAAATTCACACCTAGGGTTTCAGCAAAGGTACCTCACTGCTATGTTCCTTCCCCAAAGATTGGCTTGGCTAATGTCTCTCCTTTGAATAATTCTAATGGTATTTTAAACATGGGAATGCCTTCTTTGCATCCCGCTGATTTGGGAAATGACTTAGGGGTTGAGACACAAATCCTTGTGGTTTTGAAGAATTCTGAACATCCTATGGATGTTGATATTGTTCCAAATGAGCATCTTATTGCCCAGGTGCAAGATATTGTTAATACTAATAAGGTTTCTCTTAATTCTGCTTTAGCTAATAAAGTAATTTCTTCAATTTCGATTGATTTGGGTAGCCTGGAGAATTGCTTGCCTGCTTTTCCCACAAATAACTCTTTTGATTTACTCAATACGGATAAGGCTTTGGTCGCATCAGTTATTGGGCCATCTTTGGCTCCCATTGTTTCAGATAGGGAGAAGGTTAGGATGTTGTCAGTTGTTGGGGTAGGTTCCATTGAAGATAGGGCACTCGTGGATACTCCTTTGGGTATTAACGGGCTTCCTTTGGTTCAAATCCCTCTTTTCCCTACCTCACCCTTGTCAACTCCAGGAAAAAGAGGCCGCAAACCTAAACATGTTAAGACTAAATTAGAAATTGATGCGAACATTCAAACAACTCTTCTTTCTTCTTTGGAGTCTTCCAGAAAGAAAAGATAAAAAAAACCCTTTAGTCCGCCAGTCACAAGAGCCTTGGCTTCTAAGCGAAGTCTCCATAAGACTTTTTTGGTAGATAAGGTTTCTCTGGTTTCTTTGGATGTTTCGAGGGGAGTTTTTGTTTCCCCTCAGGACCAATGAAGATTATATCCTGGAATGTTAGGGGATTAAATGCCCCTAACAAACGACGCTTGATTAAGTCACAATTGGACTTAATGAAGTGTGATGTGGTGATGCTACAAGAAACTAAGTTAAATTTATCATCTGGTGATAGGTTATTCTCTTCTTGGAAAATATGAAATTTTTGTGCATCTCGCTCTTTGGGTGCTTCAAGTGGTCTTGTGGTCCTTTGGAAAGATTCTTGTGTGGATTTCTCATCAATTTATTCCTCATCCAATTGGATGCTTGGTTTGGTTAAGAGTAGGATATCAAATTTAAAATTCTAGCTTTTTAATTTTTATGGACTATCTGGGGTTTTAGAAAAAAGAAACCTTTAGGAATTTTTGGTTTCCCTTGCTAGTTTAGATGAGAAGGCTGGGGGAATCATCCCTAATAAACATTCTATGTCAGACTTTTGCCACTTTACTCATTCCTTGAATTTGGTTGATTGTAAACCACTTAATGGGTCATTTACATGGACAAACATGCAGAGAGACTTTTGCCAAATATCTGAAAGGCTGGATTTCTTTTTGGTTTCAGAAAATTGGTTCAATTCGAGTCAGGATTTTGTTTCCTCAGTTCTCCCCTTTACTTGCTCTGATCATTTCCCTATTCTATTTACTATTTTTGAGGATAGGGCACCTAGGAAGTTTCCTTTTAAGTTTGAGCCAATGTGGTTTCGGGATCGATCATTTTTACCTTCATTAAAGCAATGGTGGCTTTCTGCCCTATTTTTTACTGGGTCTCGGATGTTTCAGCTTGTTAAGAAACTGGCCTTTTTAAATCATAAGATTAGGGATTGGAATGTGATGCATTTTAAGAATATTTTTGGAGAAAAGGCCAAGATACAAGAAGAAATTGAGCAGCTTAATAAGAGCATTATTGCTTTAGGTATGTCCTCTCTATTGTATGATAGGCAAAAGTTTTTGAATCTTCAATCGAGTGAGACCTTGGCTAGGGAAGAATCTTATTGGAGGCAGAAGTCTAGGGACCTTTGGCCCTTTGAAGGGGACAGAAATACTAAGTTCTTCCACTCCTCTTCTAAGATTAAGAGGCTTCGTAATCAAATTTTCTATATTATTGATTCTAATGGCAACAGTCTGGTTGATGAGGATGATATTGCTTCTAAAGCCATTAGGTTCTTTAAGTCACTGCTTACAGCAGAACTGGTTGCTGTAGATAATGAGTTTGTGAATTTGATCCCCCCATTAGTGTCTCAAGAAGATAATAAGATTCTTATGGCTCCCTTTTCGTTGGCTAAGCTAAAAGAGATAGTCTTTTCCATGCATTCGGAAAAGGCCTCGGGCTTGGATGGTTTTACAGCTCTATTTTTTCAGAAGTGTTGGGACTTTATAGGAAATGATGTTTTGTTAGCCTTGGAGGAATCCAGAAGAAATAGGTCGATATTGAGATAGCTTAATACTACTCTTAGTCCTATTATTCCGAAAGTAGACAATCCTAGCTCTTTTTTGGATTTTTCGTCCAATTGCCTTGTGTACTCCTTTATATAAATTTTTTACTTAGGAAATTTTGGTTAGGCTTTCCAAGCTTCGTCCTTGGATAGTTTCCTTGGAGCAGGGTGGATTTGTGCCTAGTCAGGAGACATCTGAAGGTGCGATTTTAGCTCATGAAATTCTGCACTCCACATCTCAACAAAAGGCTCCAGCCATGATTCTTAAACTAGACATGCTTAAGGCTTATGATCATGTTAACAGGCAGTCCCTTGTGGCTGTTTTGTATCATTTGGGGTCTTTCTGCTATTGGGTCAAATGGGTGTTTTCATGCATATCTTCTTCCCGCTTCTCAGTTTTGATTAATGGTTCCCCTTTGAGGTTTTTTGCTTCCTCTCAGGGACTTAGGCAAGGGGATCCCTTGTTCCCTTTTTTGTTTATTCTTTTGGCGGAAGCGTTAAGTAGGGCCATCTCTAATGCTATGGCATCTGGTTTATGGTCAGGTATCAAAGTTGATGTCCTCCTTTCTCCACAATCCCATTACTTGTTTGCTGATGACATGCTTCTGTTTGGGGTTGCCTCTTTGAGGGAAGCTCGAGTTATAAAGAAAATTATCTCTGACTATGCTTCTTTTTTTGGACAAAAGGTTCATAATCAAAAGTCCAAAGTCTTTTTTGTGAATGTCTCCCCTCTAGTTAGGGATAAACTTGTCAGCTTTTGGAGTTTCCAAGTAGGGACTTTTCTATGCATGTATTTGGGCATTCCTTTCTTTTTGGGCTCTAAAAAGACCTCCTTTTGGGATAAAGTTGTTCATTCAATAACCTCTAGAATTTCCTCCTGGAATCACAAGTGGCTTATGATGGTTGGTAAGATCCTTTTAATCAAATCAGTTTTGAATGCCATCCCTACATATTTGATGTCTATTTTGCAGGCTCCCTCTCAAGTTATTAAGGACATTAAGGTTTCCCTTAGATCCTTCCTTTGGAATGATAACTTGGGAGGTAGGAAGAAGATCCCTCTTCTTGCTTGGGACAATATTTGTTGCCCCAAAGAGCTGGGGGTGCAGGTATTTGCAATTTAGCTATTTAGAATAGGGCGTTGGGGGTGAAATTGGTATGGAAATTATATATGCAGACCCTCATAGAAAATAGGCTTCCGTCATGCTTGCTAAGTATTTAAGGGGAGCTTCCAAAGAAAGGATTTTTACTGCTACATCTCTTCCGAAGGGTTCTGCATTTTGGAACTTTTTGGTATCTTGTAGGAGGGTTGTTTTACTACATTTATCTTGGGTTGTCCATAACGGGAAGAAGGCCCAGTTTTGGGATGAAGTCTAGAATGGGCATCCTTCTCTTTTAGCTATCCGAGACTAGTCCCCTTTGCTTGGTATTCTATCGGACCTTTGGGGGCCTTTTGTTGCAGATTACTTTGACATTGTTTCCAAAGGTCCATGTTTAGTAGCTAAATGGAAGAATATTCCTCCCTTGCCTATTGATAATGATCTTAGACTTGCTTTTGTGGAAGAACTTCACAAAAGACCTCTTGTTTTTCACAATAAGGAGTACTCCTTGGTCTAGATTAAGAATGTTGTAGGTTCATATTCAGTAAAAGATGGTTATAATTCTTTGATTCAGATTTCCTCACCCTCTTGTTCACCTACTAAGCTATTTTGGCATCCAACTTATCTTCCTAAGGCAAGGTCTTTTGCTTGGTTGGCAGTCCAGGATAAAGTCCTCACTAGGATCCGATTGGACAGGCTTGGGATTACAATAGTATTTCCTTGTGTTCTTTGTGGTTATTGTATGGAATCCATGGATCACCTTTTCCTGCTATGTCCATTTTCTTCTGAGTGTTGGTATTGGCTGCTTGGCATGCTTGGTTTGTCTTCTTCTCTTTGTCCTAATCCATTTTCGTAATTCATGGCCTGGCCCTTATTGTTCTCCTCTTCATTTTATTCATCTCTTTGGGTTGTGGCCCCATCATTGGTGATCTGGAATCTCTAGCTTGAAAGGAATTGTAGAATTTTCAAACATAAATCTGCCACCCTAATTGATGTAATTGGTAAAATCCAAACCTCCATTTGTGAGGTGGTACTTTATTTCATCCATAAAAATTTAGATCACCTCGGGTCTTTTTCTCATTGGGACAATTGGGTCACTTGGAAATGGTCTTCGCTTCATCTAATGCCTTTCTATGGGGCTATATCAAATGGACTATCTTCTCTTGTGAAACGCTAGATGGCTAAATGGAACCCTCCCCCCTTCCCTTCATTCAAAATTCAGTTTGATGGGGCTTCTAAGGGGAATCTGGGAAGGTCTGGTGTTGGATTAGTTATGTTTTATCATTCTTCTAAGATCATCAAAGTCATGGGGAAACATATTGGTTAGGGTACTAATAATGCGGCTGAGTTCCAGGCTTTATCCTTTGGGCTTGATCTCGCTCTTTCATTAAACATTAAAGATATTGTTATTGAAGGAGACTCAATGGTGGTTTTTCAGGCGGTTGTTGCCAAAAAATGTCTCTCTTGGTATTTGCAGTATTTTTTAGACCACATTCTTGTGCAATTAAAGTGCTTTTCCACTTTCTCTATCTCTCACTGTTTCAGGGAGATCAATGTCATTGTGGATTTCTTGGCGAATAAGGCTATTACTGAGGGTGCTGATTTCTTAGAGGTTTCTCCTTCAAACATTCCTATTTCTTGCATGAAGATTATTTCTTAGCAAGATCTTTTTTCAAAAACCTCCTTCATTTTCTATGCTTGATGTTGTTTTCTTCCATAAGTGTCTGCAATGAAGGTGTTGGTCTTCGGGACAATATCTTTGTTGTTGACATTTCCTATTAGAATTTCCTCATGGAGTAGGGAGATTATTGTGGCTTCTACTATCGGATTGAGATCCCCTTTATGGTATTGTCTTCTCCCATCTCCTTGCTTTGTGTAGTTTTTCACTTCCCTATATGGCTATAGGAGGGATGTTGTCCTGCCTTATGGCAACATCTCTGTTGTATCTATATTTGGTAGTATCTCCTCACTAAGTATGGAGGATGGAGGGGCAACTTTTGATTGGCTAGTAGTTTTGGTATTGAATGGGCCTTTATTTTGCAATATGTCTGTCTTGTTTGGCTGTGTGCTTGTTCATTGGGGATATCCTTGTCAGTGGGTATCTTTGTTTTCTTTGATGGCAGTCAAGTTTTGTTTCGGGGACTATTTGGTACCAGCCTTTATTCAACTCCACTCATTACATGCTAATCATTATCTACTCGACAGGGGTATGTTAGTTATATTTGTTAGATCCTCTACATTTTTCAGCAATCATTTTACTTTATGGTCAGAAGTTGGTGCCTTTCTCATGGGGCTTCATATCATAATGAAAAGAGTTGGTCCTTTATTTGAATCATCTAGCATCGTGGTTGATTTGATATTTACGGAGTTGCAATTTAATGATTGCGGATGTTGTGAGGCATGAGTCTATTTCATTGCTCATTGTTTACTCTTATGATGGAAGGATAATCATGATCTGGTTATCTCATTCTCTATTATATTCTTGATGGCGTGTAGATATGGCATTCATTCTATCTTTTCATTTTTTCTTACTAACATAAAATGCTCTGTTTTTTATGGAGAGTTCTTGTCAAAATTGATGGATGGTGGCTTTTTCTGAGGAATTGGAAAGAGCAATTAACATGGTGTTGCAAATGGTTTCTTATCCTGCTGTTACTTCTTTGGCTTTTGCTTTGGATTATTCTATGAATCGGTCTCATCCTGCTTCCTGAGGGTTTCCATCATCCTTCTCTGCTTTTTATCTAGATTGGCATATGTTTGCTCACCATATTTATGCTGGTTGGATCACTTATTCTTGGTTCTCTTCTGGCTTTGAGTTTTGTTCTCTTCAAAGCCTTGGACTCATGTGGTGTATAGACAGGTTGGTTTTGGGGTGATGGCACTGGTTATGGTTGGACATCATTGGCTCCATTTTGAGATGTTCTCTTCTAGACTAGTTCTCACAGCTTCCTTTATATCTAATGTGGTTGGCTATGTATCTGGGGGGGTTTATTTGGGATGCCTATGGGCTTTTGTATTAGGTAGATAGGCTTATGTTTTCTTGAGCAATACTGAAGGGTTTTCTTACTAGTTCTTTCCCTTCAGTGCTCTTTGAACCAGACACCTATAAAAAATAAATTGAAGATTTAACATAATTTTAGTGGTTTCATCCACTTTTATCAAAAAAAATAAAAACAAATTATCAAATAATTTTACACTATAATAAAAATATTCATATATATTAAATATTTTTTGATCTAATATTTATTAAATTTTTTTACATGTATTTAGTGTCGAAATTTTTTTAAGATATCAAGAATAAGTTGAGTGTTAATTTTAAGTGCTCATTAAGAATCCTTTGAATTACAATTAGTCTCTAATAATCAAAATCTAATTTTTAAGACCATTTAACTATGTCATAAAAAACAATCACTAATCAATTTACATTGAACTTTTCTAAAATTCAATAATTTTCTATGACAACCATTGTCACCACTATAAACAACATCCATAGCTATTATTAACTCTATCTCAAACCTAAGGTGAAAAAATCTTTAAATCTTTAATCATTATATACTGCATCACACATCACTCCTATAATATTAAACTAAGATATCATGAGGCTCAACAATCACATGAATACTTCAAAAATTCAATGCCTCTACCAAAAAAAAATGATTTGCTTTAGGGGAAGAGCACTAGTAGTCATTATAGATAACTTTGTGTATCCTAAGCTCGCAAACAATACATCAGATTTCAATGATTTTATTTTTATTGTCTTTGTCTGCAACTCGACTACTTATAGCTATTGTTTTGGCTTCTTAGTAATAAACACTGTGCGATCATTATACATAAAATGTCAGAAAACAGTCATTTCAAAAAATCATTAGAAACATATTTCCTATTATCTCATTATTTGTTGGCTTTGAAAATAATATCTAAAATAAAAAAATGATATCTATGAGGTCGTTATCCCTTCCAGTAGTATCTGATGGTATAAATGTTATATAGTTGTTACATAAAGAAGATGGGGAGAATCTCATCTATTTGCCTGAGCCAATACATCCAAAAATGAAGTCAAGTCAAGCTGCAAGACTTCGTGCATATGAGTTGGAAAATTGGAAATGGTCATTGCCATGGTGACATAGCTTCATTCAATCAAACATCGTGATTTTGGCAACCATTAGAGATCCCGCACTGGCGAAAGTTCCCCTGTTATAGCTTTCACACGGCAATGAACAACAACTATCCGCTTTTATGGAAGGAAAATAATTACAACGAGCGGGAGCCTGTGCTCTAGAATAGAGGGAAGCACTCTGAAAGGCCTGGCAGGGCCGGTTAAAATTTTATACATTGAACGAGGAAAGAATCTGTTACATAAACAAGAGTAAATTGTATAATGACGAGGGGTGAAATGTAATATGACAAATAAAATGTAATGGTTATTTTTCATACAAAACAATTCAATTTTAAAAACATAAATTTGTATAATAGAATTGTTTTTCATCAATTTTTTTTTTCTATAAACAGCATTGAAAAGGCAGATTAAGATAATCCAATCAGTATGAATCATGTAAAAATCTATGTTGATTTAAAAATTTTGTGTTTTCAATCAAGTGTTGTTTTGTATGTAGACTCCAAGTAAAACAATTTAACTGGAGTATGGATCATCCTCTTCTCTAACAAAATAAAACTTATGTTTATAATCTATATAGTAAATAAAATAGTTTTAATTACTATTTTTATTTTAAAATCAAATAGCTTTAAATTTATATTTCATATTTTTTAAATAGATTTATTTAAGATACATATATTAATTAAATATGATTTTATGAAATTTGGGTAAAAAATTAAATTCTAAATTTTATTGATATAACTATTCATATTAAAACTTTAATATGATTATTAATTTGTTGTTTGTGTGATATTAAATTTTCATTTAAAAAAAAATCAAATTATTAGTTAGGAATATACAATTGAATGATAAAAAAAAGAGAATTAATTTTTTATCTTTAGGAATAATGTTGAAGAATTTAATATGATGTCAAACTAAAATCTTTTTGTCTTCAAAAGGAAAATGACTTTGTTTATGTGATAAATGTTTTCATATTATCACAACCTTTAATTTCTAGATAGGTCAATCTCATCACTATAGATCAGTTTGCATAGCACAATTTTTTCATGCAACTTGGATATGATCTAGCAAATTGCTCTTTTTTTCTCCTTAAATAACTCTCATCTCTATATTTTGCTAACTATTAAATGTTGGCAATATTTAAAAATGCATTGGGGAGATTGCTAGATCATGAAACTTGTGTTCTAAGTATTTCCTAGAAGAAAGGTTAAGATTCACAAGGTGTGTGCTCAAGAAAAAATAATATAGGATCATTTATCTTTGTTCTAAAGGTGGTCAAGTTATGGATTAAAAATTTATGTTGAGTTAAAAGGGTATAATAAAGAAATCATTTATCATACAAAAGAACTCTCCCTAGAGTCAAAGCTATCATTTATCTTTGTTCTAAATGTGATCAAGTTATGGCTTAAAAAGTTATGTTGAGTTAAAAGGGTATAATAAAGAAATAATTTAGCATACAAAAGAACTCTCCCTAGAGTCAAAGCTATCATTTATCTTTCTTCTTAATGTGATCAAGTTATGGCTTAAAAAGTTATGTTGATTAAAAAGGGTATAATAAATAAATAATTTAGCATACAAAAGAACTCTCCCTAGAATCAAAGCTAGTTTGACAAAAAAACAAAGACTAATCAATCCTAAGATTGAACCTTTAATGAAACAAGAACTCGAACAATTAATTGAACCAAAAATCACATTTCCATCAAATATTTAACATGGGTGTCAATTCTAATGCCAAGAAGAATAATGGAGATAGATGATTGCGTACCAATTCAATAGATCTAAATAAAGCTTTTATAAAGAATCGCTACTCACTTCCTTCAATGGAGAAAATAGTACAAATAATGGTTGGATCAGAAATATAATCCTTGCTAGATGGATTCTTCAATTATAATCAATTTTAGGTGAAGGAAGAAGACTCTTACAAATATACTTTTCCATTAAATGAGGGACATTCACCTATGCTAAAAACATCATTTAGATTATTAAATGTAAGAGCTATTTTCCAACATGCCATAAATATGACATTAGAGAGTTGATAAATAAATTTTTATTTATCTTGATGATTTGGATGAACATCATTATCCAAATAAAAAGATTTTTTTTTAAAACATTTGGTGGAGGTATTCAAAAAATGCCAAGAATTTGGGATTTCTTCAAATCCTATTAAATGCCAAGAATTTGACAAGATGAGAAGATGACTCAGGTAGGGAAATGCCCCTAACACATCTTGTAGAGATCACAAAAGCAAGAAGCTAACCAAAACCCTCGGTAGCTAAAAGATACAAGGAAGGGTCCAAAGGGCAATCCTGGCGAATGGACTTAAAAAAGCTAACAACCAAAGATTACACCCCATTAATACTAATGCAAGTAGAAGTGTCTCCAAAAAGCATTTGCATAGATTGAATGAAGATGTGAAAAAAATTGAAATCTTTGAGCATCGCAAGAATAAAGGGTCATTCAATGTGGTCATAAGCCTTAGCAAAATGATTTTTTTTTTTAAATGACATTTTTTTTAGAGCGGAAAGCTCATTCCATGGCTTCCCAAACAACAATGATGTTATCTAGGATAAACTTGGATTTAATGAAAATAATTTTCTCAAGACAAACAATCTGTGGGAGGAGATGGTGAATCTTGAGAGCTTGGGCCTTGGTAATGATTTTGCAAGAGACATTGAGAAAAGTAATGGGGTACTAGTTGCAAATATCTTCCAGATTTCCTACCTTAGACCTATGAATTTTATATTTCCCTTGCTGATAAGCTAGCCAAGAGATCTCGAATGAAAAACCTCTAGGTAAAATTTGTGAAGGTCGGATCCAACATAGGGCCATAAGGCCTTATAAAATTTGCAAGGGAAGCCATCACAACTAGGCACTTTATCATCTAACATGGAAAACATGACAGACACCAAAACATCAATGCCAACATCGAATGCTGGTTTGAAGTTGGTCATGGCCATAAGAAAGGTAAAATGTACTATAATTATTGTGGTATGATGCAAGACCAATGCAAATAATCACTATGCAAAGAAAAAACAAGAAACCCTAATAGAGTAAAATGGCATATGTCCTTTCAGCCAAAGAAATACTACTATGTTAGGAATAATGAATAAACTAAACCATGTGCCTTAGTTGACTAGGCCACATATCTTATTTGTGTTGCAAGATTCACTATTATAGGATTTAATTTAAGAAATTTTTGAGTCAATCATGGAAGTTTTTAATCTACAACAACAAAAATAAATGCTAACTTTTGCAGTTTAATGTCAATCACATTTTCAATTCTTTGTTTTTTATCATGGTATCAAAGTAGGTTTGGGCATAACTCCCTCACAACAGAGCTCGGGATCATGAGATTGTGGTCTTCTGTGTGAGTGTTGGATTAGGTTTTTGTTTATTTAATAGGAGATTATTAGTGATGAAAAAATCTAGTGAAAGATTTCAGAAAGAGTCCCTAAGTGCAACCACTGAGTTTGAAGACACTAAAAGTGCAAAAGCTATCTTTGCAGTCCATGAAGAAGAACGGTAGATTAGCATGTTTGTGAAGTTGTAGCAAAGATAATTTTGTTGGCAAATGTGAAGATTAATGTTCTGCCTATAATCTATAGTAGCAAAATCCACACATGGAACCCTCACTATTCTAGCATAAGGTTACTAATTCAAGTTCAATTTGTTGATTTGTACTAAAATGTGGTGACTATTTTTCCTTCCAGCTCTCCAAGTTTTTTGTCTTGTAACCTAGGTATTTAGAAGAGTTGGTGCCAAATTTTTCCTTAGTGCTATTTTTTGTGATGGGGTTGCCCTCTGTTATTGAAAAGGCATCCTCTCGCTCGGTTTCAGGTCCACCGACACCAGCATAGGCATACGCAGAGACTGATCGAGATCGAGATTCAGAGTCCCTAGGCCCTTTCTTTCTTCCCATCGGATACCAGCATTACTTTCCCTCCATCCTTCACCGGAGCCATAACCATAACTGGTTCATTGGATCCCTCATTGCATTTTTTTTGGATGCACTAAGTTGTGGATCTGTTAATTGTGTTTAATTTATGCATTGTGAATTTCACGTTTTTCTTTGGAGTATTACGGATTTATGTATGAAAGAAATGTTTCTTAGTTGAGTATTTGTTGTATGGACTACATCATTGTATGTGCTATGAATACTCTATTATGTGAGAGAGGTCTGATAGTAAGTTATAATTTTACCATTAATGATTGCATCAAAAGGTTCTTGAAGAACCTATGTGATCAATTTAATAACTGCATTGTAAATGTCATGGAAATATAAGTTACTTATTGGAAGTGCCAATGATGAGAATAGGAAAGTGTAAAGAATGCCGAGTGAAGGAATACTTAAGCAATGGTTATGAGCCATGCCATTGATCTGTGTAGGAGGTGATTGAAGGTGAGGTGTTATGAGATGACTTCACCCATATTTGAAAATATGGTTTACATATAGCAGATTTCTATGAATGAGGTAGACAATGTTATAAGAAATGCAACATAAAATGAGACCCTTCCAGTTAATTATTAGCAGTCAACAAAGAAATGGTTGTCAAGTTAAAGCCCAGTTTTGTTTAACATTGGTATTGATCTTTCAATAGTGTGAAATGACTGTTAGCAAGAACAATTGTGCAGATGAAAGTGATATATTGTAATCTTAATGAAAATTAATGTAGTTTATTGATTAATGGAGAATGTTAGGAATAATGAATAAACTAAACTATGCATCTCAGTCAATTAGGCCATATGTCTCAGTTGTGCTGCAAGATCCACTATTATAGGAAATAATTTAGAAAAATGTTAAGTCAATTGTTAATCCACAACAACAATTATGAATTGTAACTTTAAAAATTTAATATCAATCACATTTTTCAGTTTTTTTTTTGTTTTTTATCATACTAATGTATGACTTTTTTTTTTTATTCATAACAACTATAAATTGAATTTTAAAATTGAGAGAGATTTGTTTTAATAGAATATAAACAAAATAAAGTAATTCATGTCAGTAATATTTACATAATTATAATATACATTGTCAAAATTAACGATTATATATATTTTTTTGAAATTCATCACCCTTACAAATTTTCAATAAACATCATGTTAATCCAAATCGCATATAAATTATTTGCCAAGGCTTCAATGGTTATGTTCTTTTCACTAGTCGTGTGAGACAATTTTGAATACTTCGACAGTAAATTGTAATGAAATGATTTGAATATTGACTGGTAAATCCCGTCACAAGTTAATTTTCCAAATGTGTGATCTACGATGCCGTTTCGATTTCAATGAAGGACAATTCTTCACAGCCGGTAATTGGTGCGGGTGGCGGGCGAGCAGTAAACGGACTCGGAGGATTTGGGATATCGTCAACATCTCCTTCCAACATGTGAATCACTCTCATCATAGACGGTCTATCCGACGAATTGTACTGAGTTCGCCACCACCCAAGTTTTGTCAGACTCCTTGCTTTCGCCTCCTCGGCATCGCTCAATTCTCTTTCCCTCAACATTGTCCTCAGTTCTCCTTTCTCCACCAATTTGATTGCCCAGTCTGGAAAGTAGAATTAGTTTGAATGGCTGACCTGTATGTCAATGTTCTTTCTTCCTCCAACCATCTGCAATAGCATCATGCCAAAAAGTGTAAATATCTGACTTATCCGTCATAGGTCCTAAACTTCTAGACCACACCTCTGGTGCAACATATCCCGGCGTCCCCCTTGTTGCCGTCATTGATACGTCTTCGACTCTCCTTCCAGACAGTTTGGCCAGGCCAAAATCAGCAACTTTGGCTGTAAACTCCTAGTCCACTAATATATTGTGTGGTTTTATGTGGAAGTGAATGATGCGACAATGACTCATTGTGATACGCAATTCCATGAGCAGCCCCCAAAGCAATTGAATACAGTTCATCCCAATTCAGAATTTGACCTCCTCGTTTACTTCCAAGTATAAATCTGTGGAGAGATCCATTTGCCATGTACTCGTAGACGACTGCACTTGTATGTTCTTCAAAGCAATACCTTAACTTGATGGTTGAAGAACCACGTCCTCGTTCGATAAGCAGTTACCAACAATAGTGCAACTACAACGAGTATGCTGCCCACAATACCTGTCACTGAATTAGAAGTGAATATTAGCTATGTATTCAACCGTAACGAATTATAGTCATTGAGTTAAAATAAATAAATAGAACTTATAGGCCACTTCCGAAATGCTAGGCTCACCTAGAATAGAGATGAAAGGCATTGATTCTTACGTAATCATTCAATGCTATAATTAGAAGTATAACTAGCATAGTTTTATTTTTTAAAAGTTATGTAAAATTATATAGTTAAATTGTATTAAACTTATTTATCATTACATTAAATAATAATATAATATAAAGCTCATTAACAAAATCTATAATGTGGTTAAGATGATAGCTATTGCAAAAGTGTATACATAGCATGAAGCAGATTCTTATTCCACCTTGATCATTGTTATCAAAAATATAATATAACTGATGACATTAAGATCATATATGAGTTGGAAAATTTAAAGATCACAAATTTCACAAAAAGATGTGTTTTGTAAAGTAGTAAGTATATTGAAATTGAATTCTTATAATATATTTTGTCCTACCTATTATTCTCTCAGTTCTTCTCATAGTAGAAACATTCTAATGCTACTTATTATTATCAATTCTACTAGAGACCATTCACCAAGACCTCCACATCCTATACCATCTCAACTAATTGTGGAAATAGTCTAATCCTATTAAACACTATCTATCAAGGCCCCCTTATCGCATACCAAACATCAAGGAGATTATTTGGCTAATTTTTGGATTTAACTCTATTATTGCCTGCTAAAATGATTCCCTCTCATTAAGTATGCTGCCAGTAATATGCAGATTGTTATTTGTCTTAGTCATTAGTAGACATTGATTTAATTTCACTTTTTATTGGTTAACATTTGGAATCTCTAAAAGAATTTCCTAATAAAATGGCAAATTTACAGTTGATTTATAGTCTTCCTGAGATGTCTTTTGTGTTTTCACAACTACAGATACAATCTACTTCATCCAGTGGATTATTTCCATAACCAAGGCCTATATCGTTCTATTTTTCTGAGGCAAGCCATTTCCGAATTTTTTTTTAACATGAATAACAATTTATGCATTATACGTTATAGTAATATATCTATTGGGCAACACATATGTCTCATCTGATTACAAATGGTCATGTTTATTTTGTTTGAATTAGATTTAACATTGACACTAGCATCAATTTGTTGCAACAAAGCGGAATATAGGTGTCTTTTGCAGTGTACAATGGAAGGGGAACACTCTTTGGCTCACTTTTCTCCAGAAATATTCGTACAAAATCAATCTTGTTCGGATGCAATTTCTCTTCTGCCCCCTTTTATCTATTGCATGGCACAGGAGATTACTCTATTCCATAAGAGGCTAGGCAAGCTTCGTTACAACAATTTTGAAATTTGTTTGAGTGTTTCATTGAGACATTCTTTACCACATGACTAAGAACTTGGTTGAATAAAAGAAAGCATCCAAAAACCGAGTTCAGAAAGGATTTCCATGTCATATTGATAGCTTTAGTGTAAAATATAATTCTATAAAGAATCATATTGAGGAGCACTTCTTTTGGAAATGAAAATTACGTAATAAATTTGTACAAATTCTTTCAATTGAAAGAGCGAATTACAGAAAGCTAAAAAGTTTAAATCCTTAGGCCACGAATTTGCAAATTCAGAGCGAATTGAAATCCTTAGGCCACGAGTTTGCAAATTCATAACTGTAGGATTAATAAAATTGATGATCCACTCGAATTTGGTGGGGCCTACATTTCCCAGTGGTTTGCGGAGTTGATAAATTGTAAAGATCAACATGATGTAAATTAAATGTAATCTCTAAACAATACTGATATTTACTGTTGCAACTATCACAACCAAGCATTTTTCTTTAATAAATTGTTTGGAAAGCAGTAAAGGGCAATTAAACATGCATTAAAATTACACTGAAACATGGCGCATAACTAAATTTGTTTATTTTAAGACCAATTTGTCTATTTCCATTACAGGAAATCTCTTTCTATTATGAAAAGGGCATCAAAATTGTTTAAAAATATTTTAGAATGCATGATTCTGTGACAGCCACGCTTTTAATGTTAATTCATGGGATGGATCAAATGTTGATATCATCAAAGGATCCTTTGCCACATAATCTTGAAAATTTTGGTGCTTTCTAGTGATATAAAGAATTCAAAGTAAAATTCATTTCCTTGTCACTTATTTTAAGCAGGAGCAAGCATCTAAATCCATTCTTTTTATTATTGTTTTCTTTAGAAAACCTTTACATAGTTAATTGGTGCAAAAAAAAGTAGAAAATTAAACACTCACTTCATGATTAGCCATGGTTCCTACTCCCATAAAGAAATTGGCATACATGCAACCTTCATATCTCACACCATTCCTTCACAACACCAATTCAAGCTAATCCATTCCTTTATAAAAATCCCTTGTACAATTTAGAAACCCTAGATCCAATGTTACCATATGCTCCATTCCCAACCAAACCTACTCCAAAACGTCACACTCAAAATTCATTCCCATGATGCCAAAATATGGAATCCTTCCAAGAATCCCCCATACATATCCAAACTCATACCCCATATCAAGAGGATAATTCAAAGTTAATTGGTGCAAAACAATTAAATCCATAGATCAAATGTTGATATCATCAAAGGATCCTTTGCCACATAATCTTGAAAATTTTGGTGCTTTCTAGTGATATAAAGAATTCAAAGTAAAATTCATTTCCTTGTCACTTATTTTAAGCAGGAGCAAGCATCTAAATCTATTCTAATCTATTCTATTTATTATTATTTTCTTTAGAAAACCTTTACATAGTTAATTGGTGCAAAACAATTAAATCCATAGATCAAATGTTGATATCATCAAAGGATCCTTTGCCACATAATCTTGAAAATTTTGGTGCTTTCTAGTGATATAAAGAATTCAAAGTAAAATTCATTTCCTTGTCACTTATTTTAAGCAGGAGCAAGCATCTAAATCCATTCTTTTTATTATTGTTTTCTTTAGAAAACCTTTACATAGTTAATTGGTGCAAAAAAAAGTAGAAAATTAAACACTCACTTCATGATTAGCCATGGTTCCTACTCCCATAAAGAAATTGGCATACATGCAACCTTCATATCTCACACCATTCCTTCACAACACCAATTCAAGCTAATCCATTCCTTTATAAAAATCCCTTGTACAATTTAGAAACCCTAGATCCAATGTTACCATATGCTCCATTCCCAACCAAACCTACTCCAAAACGTCACACTCAAAATTCATTCCCATGATGCCAAAATATGGAATCCTTCCAAGAATCCCCCATACATATCCAAACTCATACCCCATATCAAGAGGATAATTCAAAGTCAAAAGAAACAAGTCCTAGCATAAATCAAGATCAAGATATGATGACTCTCCAATCCATTCCAATTTTTGATCAAGATCCCACCTATCAAGGTTCTTATGAAGATCCCCTCATCCTTTTATAATCCATCCATGATGATCCCCTTCCATCTCAAGAGAAAAGTGCCCTTCCAAGTTCCACCTATAATCCACCTGCTAAGAATTATCATGATATCCCTTCCATCCTTTCTTATGATCCAATTCAAAATCAAGCGAAAATCACAAATTCCAACTATCCCCCTCCAAGTCAAGATCAAGGTATCCCTTCATATCCATGTCATGACCCTAATCCTCCTCAAGATCCCATCACCCCTACCCAAGCAAGTCACGAACCCCTTACTTATCAAATGGGTTCCTCCACTTTCATTTGATCCAGTCTACTTTATGATTTTGTCATTCCTTCCATACCATATCGCCTTCAAAATGGATTCACATCTTGTTTCAAAAATAGCAAGTATCCCATTGCTAACAATATTTGTCAAAAAAAAATTTATCAAGGAAAAGGGTTAAGCATCCATGAACAAGGTAAATTTGAATCCCTTCATATAGACGAAAATATCAATTATCATGGCCTTGGGTATATAGCTTACTCTCAAAATTTTGGTATCCCTGCTAAATCTCACATCCCTTCCTCTAAGTCCAAACACATTCCCCATCCTCCAAATCCATTTGGCTCTCATATCTCAAAAGAAAATCTCCATCCCTTCCATCCATCTTAGGTCTTTATATCCCTCCATCCACTATCCATATTATCCCTAGCTCACAATCTAGTCACCTTGTTATAAATCAACATAAAAAAAGGTACACATTCTTGAGAACCTTCCAACCATCCATCTACATCAACCCATCAAATATACCTCCATATCATTCATATCCATCTATGAATTACATTCCCCTTGGAAGTAATTTAGATATCAATCATAGAATCCACAAGTATAAAAATCCATATACATCAAAAGATCAACACATCCTAGTGTCAAATCAAAGAAAATTTTCATTTAAAAACAAAAATAAAAGTAAAAAACTATGTGGATTTTTAAGTCTCTTATATAAGCAATGCATTCCAAATAACCACAATGGAAAGAAAAATAAATAACCATGTGGATTGTGAAGTAACTCATTAAAAAAATTTATCCTAAAGAAAAATCAAAATTGGCAACCAAACATGTTGTTCTAAAGGTTTCATTCATTAATACATCTAAACATCTATCACCTTTTGAACCTATTTTGATTCCCTATGCCCCAAAATTGACTATCTTAGATATTTGATCACCCCCCTCATCTATTTTGGGTCTCTGTGTCCCAAAATGCACATACACTCTTCCTTCACAATCTTAAAATCCAAAATCCACTTGTCCTCCATCATTCCACCACTCCTCAAGGTGTGTTCCAATGGTGATCTTGACAACATTTCCATCCACCCATGCACAAATTTCCCAATATCATATCCTTTATTGAACACCTATTTTCCATCTTTTCATACCTCCTATCCAATCCTTTGCATAAATATTTTCCTCATTTCATCTTATCATCCATTTCTTTTCCCTTTACCATCACCTATCCAATGTCTTGAATCATACCTTCAATATACATGGTCCATTGTAGTACATGTTTCAATGGTACCATCCAAACAATGGGATGCTTGATTCCTTCCTCCATCTCCTATCACAAATCCATTATCTTCCAAAAAGTAAAAATTATAATAAAAGAAACAAAATTATCACCTTGTTGAAAACCTGGCAAATAGGCATCTCGTGTGACACAAAAAAAGAGAGTAGAGAAACAATTCATCTGATGGTGGAAACCACTTATTCTAGCATCTGGGGAAAGTACCATGATGAAAACCTAATAAATAGGTATCATATGTAATTCATCTAGTTGCACTCTACACTCAAGGGAAAGTTTCATCCACTCTATCCTACATACCACATCTCCCATTATCCATCATCCTCTATTTATATCCATATCCTCTTTTTCACATTTGATCTTGGTAAGGCTAATGATCTTCATAAGCATCATGTATCCTATTAGCTTAAACTTATACATACCTTACACTTTTATCATGTATCCATTATCATCTTTGATCTTTCTTATCCTATTGGTATCCTATCTCCATCCTATCTATCCAAATCCATCCCTTGATCGTGATCAAAAATATGAACATAAAATGTAAAACATATTCCTCTTGACATGTCCATTCTTGTAGACCTTGTACCATTCAATGCACCATTCTCACACCTTACATCAGCATACAAATCCCTTAGCTTGGATAAACATGCGAACCCATCGTGAGATTAGCTCTTGGAAACCAAATCATAAGCTACCTCCATCTTTCACCTATCCATTTTCATCCCACTAGTTAATTCATCAATTCATAATGTTTTCTGCCTTGCTAGATATTGAGACAAATAAATAAATATTGCTTGAGAATAAATCATGACATATGTATTTTACTTCAATCAGTGGCCTAGACATCTTTCAAAAATCAAGAAAATATTAAAAAATTAAATAATCTAGCAAAAACCATAATAAACATAAGAGCAAATTTCAAAGAACCAAAAACATTGTAAAAACTTTTAGAAAGCCAAAAATATCAAATAATCCTAGAAAATCCTAAAAAATATAAAACAACAAAAAGATCAAAAACAATCCACCAATCGTGATACACAATAAAATATCCTTTGCAAAGGAAAACATTTTAGTAAACACAAAACACAAAATAAATCAAAGCATCAAACTTAACAAATCATGCATTAACAAACAAACTATCAAGCTAGCCTACAACTTAATTGATCAGTCACCTAATCAACATTAGCAATCTTAATCAACTTTTTTTTTATATAGAAGATGTAGTATACTCAAAACCAGACAGATCTATCTCATATGAGATACTTCATTCCTAAAACCAGACATTATGGTAGGATCAAAAGACAATTATCTTTGACAAAAAAATATCAGTATGAATGTTGACTCTTTTGGTCTAGTGAGTCTTATCTTTTATTTGATTTATCTTTATATCATGTTCCTATGTTGCTTAAGGATATCCACAAGTGATTAGAGGAACAAGGATGGATCATGATTTTTATCTTTGATTGTTGTTTGTGATTTGTTTTGACAATATTGTTGGGGAAACTAAGTTAATTTTGTGTGATTGAGGTCTCCATTTAAAAGAATTAGAACATCCTATGCAAATAAAAGGTCATCTAACACTTTCTTGCTTCAAGATTAACATGCTTTGTTGTTACTTCCTCACATATTCCAACAGGGATCTATTGTCACTAGTATGAGTCAGGGCATTCCTTGTCTGCAACATGTTAACATAAATGGATATTCCTCACCTTGGTCTTTGCATGTTCTTGGTTAAGTATATCTGCTTGCCACATAATAAGGCTCAATGATGATATTGTCATACATTGAGAAAAGCATAATACGTGTTCAAGATTGTGGTATCATCTATTAGGATTAGAAACTATTTGATATGGATTAACCCTTCTCTACCATCAACTAGCATTATTCACTTCTTACTAATCATTCTTCACTTTCATCATGTTTCATCTTTCATCCAACATTCATATATCTTTTTGTCTTATATTGGATATGTCCTTCCAATCAATCAATCAATCTATAAATTACTCCAACCATCTCTTCTATCCAATTAGGCTAACTATTATTTCATCTTTCATCTAACATTCTTCTACTTCTTTTGAGAGTTAATTCATGTCTTTAAGGCATAAACAATCTCTCAAGGGGCATCCTATCTCCATCTCTCGACATGTTGGGGCAAGAATTTTATCTATTTTACCATCCATTAGGATTAGACACCTAAAATCTTAAAATGCTTATGAGCACTAATTTTACAAAAAATTCCTCTTTAATTAATTCAATGTCATTCTTCTAATTTAACTTCATTCTTCTTATTCAAATTCAAACTTAGAAATTTCCCTTTTCTCATAATTAAATAATTTTTAATTCTTTAATTATCTAATTTTCCTCCAATGTTATTTAAATAAATTTATTATTTAATTAAATTGAGATTCTATCTTCCCATTTTAAAATAATTATTTCAATTTATTTAATTAGCTAAGTATGTCTTCTCAATTGAATTAATTTATTAATTTATTTAATTTCATTTGTCCAAATTTAAATTTGCTTCATTTCCCTTTCATTTCAATTTTAATTTCACATTTAGAAAATCCAATATCTATTTAAATGCTATTTTCATCCCTTTTCGAAGACCACGTGTTGAAAGTGGCTAACTGCCACTGACTCATAGTTCCCACTACTGAGTGATCAATCACCTTTTTCTGAGTAATCATTCAATTTAGTTTTTGAATCAATCAAATTAGTTAACAATTTGATCAATCCTTTTATTTCTCAATCAATTTAGTCTAATTAATTCATGCAACCAATTCCACATCATAATTATCTCCAACCAATTTGTCTCAATCACTCTCAGTCATTGATTGTTTTGTTGAGCTTTCAATCCTGACCATTGAGTCAAATTCTAAAAATTTATAAATTCAAGCTCAATCTTTGTTATCAACTACTACTATCTTTGTATTCTTGGGCATCAATATTGCAAGTTTTCATACTACAGTTCTAAGAGCCACCATACAATGCAATGAGAATGACAATGGAAGCCAAGTGCTTGAGAATCAACAAACAAGGGTTTTCTTTGTTTTGTACTTATTTATATTCTTCTATTGAGTATATGATTAGATTTTGCTTTATATCTAGGGTTTAGTGGTTGCCTATTTCTATCTAATTAGCATGTTGATTTTCACTCATAGATAGTCACATCCATGATCGACCAATAGATATTACCATGTAGGGGAGAGAAAGGTGATGGTTTAATCATGACTAGCTTCATGGTTTGAACAAAGAGTGAAACCATTAGGCCAAATGACATGGCAAGTAGCTGAGAGAAAAAAACTATACACTTTGTCCTCGTAAAGGCAAAAAAATGTCTAAATTTGGAAATCAAACTCACATATCATGAATAAAGTATTTTTAAGGCTGTTTAGTGGGACCCCTCACATTCCAAGAAATATAGTTGATTGAAAATCAAGGGCATTGCATCATTATCTAGCCCATCAAGGGTGAAATAAATATTCTAAACCAAGTGTCTTGAGGAACGTAGTTGCCAATTTGAACATTAATCTAACCCTATTGTCCTTTGAAGACTAACATAGATGGTGAGATATGACAAGCATGACCAACCTAGGGCTAGGAAGAAACCACTGTCATGTCCCCATCCTTGAGCTAATAAACAACAAACAGCTTATCTGTTGCAAGCAGCACATATTGAGGAGATAATCTTACTCCCATAAGGGCATAAAGACTTGCAAGCATCCAAGTTCTCATAGTGAAACAACTCTCTCACGGACTCATCGATCAACATAACCAATAAGGGATCGTAGTCATTGCTTTCAGAATATTAGCGAAGCAGTTGAACAAGAAATAGCCACCGAAGACCTCCTAACGTTAATTGTAGATTTATGTTAGACAAATGAAAGGCAAGCAGAAGAAGTCTCGAGAGAAGACAATTACATGCATCGATTAATACTAATGACAAGTCGATGATTAAAAATAGTCAAGGCAACAGTACTTATAGAGGTGCGATTAGTATATCAAAGAGATATCATAGCTCAAACTTCAAGATTTCTGTAGTGTCATCATGAAGCAAAGATAGGAAACAATGCATGGTTACCACTGCTAATAAGAAAGGAAACAATACATGGTTACCACTGCTAATAAGAAAGGAGCGTATGAAGGACCATATTGAAAGTAAAGTTCCGACTCATATGTATGAGGTATCGACTAGTTTATGAATCAATTCGACTGACCAAGAAATGCAATATCAATTTAAGATAACATTGATCGGTTTATATTAAACTAAACAAATGACTCATGTATTAATAAAAACATTCCCACAATTGCCGCCAAAGAAGGGTAGTAGATGTTTACGTTAACTAATCAGGAGAATCGATTAAGATCTTCATATGGGGGGCCGATTTCTTGTGGGGTGGCAACCGTTCACATTCACATACTTTCATCGCATATTAAGGAGACATCTATATCTCTTATTTGGGGGGAAAATAAAGGAAATTTATCGATTGTTTCTAAAAAAGCCTTTATGGGGATCAAGATATCAATCGCATAAGGAGCACACTCTTATATCAGGGGAAGCACGAATTTCTGTGTATAGAATTCACTGATTAAGATAATATCATTCTTTTGGTGAGACTCCATCACACAATGGCATTTTGGCAGATCAGTTCACATGTAAATGAGGAAACACCATTGTAAGCAACAAGGGATAGATTTATATATTTATAGAGATAGATCAGGAGATGCAAGACCCCTCATCGCTCCAAGTGATAGAAGTAGACTGAGAAATATTTTGCGGCGTCACATCAAAGACAGCTGTCAACTACATTAATTGTATAAATCATATTGTATATCAGAAGCATAGAACAAAGTAAGAGATCAGAAATCACCTTGCATTAATAGCAGTGATACTTTATCCTATATACCATCATATTATATGTGATACCATTCTTAAGTAACAACAATTATCATTATCATTATTCTAAGTAGATTTTGGAAAGAGGTCTCTTGCAATTGATTTCCCACATAGTTGTTCCCTGATTTCTTAAGGAAGGTTAGAAGGGGGACATTACAATCACATCAGATTGGCAAGTAGAAACTTTCTTTGTCAACCCTAGAGGGTCAACAATTTTCAAAACTTGAGGACTTGAGACTCCTTGCCTAGAAGGTTTTGGGGGAGCTTTATGGGGATTGGCATTCTTGGTTTTGTGATTTACCATATGAGACCATCCAAAAACACCCATGGAAGGGGTTGGCGAGACCATAGGGATCTTTGAGGCATGCATAGGGCATTGGACAACCAATGAACATTTCCTAATGTTATGGTTGGATGCTTTATATCGATAGATAAAGTGTTTGGAAGATTGATGCACTAAATCTTTTGGGACTAGCAAGACTCGCTAATTTGAAAATCAACATTTTGTTTGAGGTCCTTTGAGAGTTCAACCTCAACACACACGCAATAGTTTGAGTGAGTCAAGTAAAATTTCTTGAGCTCAACACAAACAACAATACCCAATAAGGCTGCTATCTTGGATAAAAGGCATAGGTAAGCGGAAAAAACATTGGGACAATAAGAGAATTTTTTTCTGCAACCAGAAAGTCATAGGTCCAAGGTTGGAAAACAAGCAAGAGTGAATAAACAAGCCAAGACCTTGAATGAGAACAACTTGGGCATGCTTAGCTTTAACAAAACAAAAATGAAAATTCCTTTTGAAAGCTTTTGCATTGTGGCCATCTGAATCCCATGTGGGGTCCAAGATTTTCTCACATAGTCACAAAGCACACTTTTAGAGGGGACATTGGCCATAAAGTAACCCATATGGGTGAAATTTTCAAGCCATTTGTAGGCTTCTTCAAATTTTGCAAGTAGAAGAACAATATATGAAGGTGGATAAAAAAAATACCTCATGAAAACACTTTGGAGATGAATTTTTGATATTGTTTGAGTGAGGGAGTCATGGGATGACATCATCAGCTTTCAAATCACAATTATAATATTAAACTTAACTATTATAGATTAATTTTTATATTACTATAATATAATTTTTCTTCTAAATATTTATTTAAATGAATGATTCTTCCTTATAAATATATCTTTAATATAACAAATATTTAATAAATTATTTATGACTATGAGAAATCATTTTTTGTGAACCACTTAATCATCGTAGAATTTTACACTATAAAAAAATCACATATTTATTAAATTTTTAATTTAATATTTTTTTTTCTTTTAAATGTAGGAAAAAAAGTTTTGAAGAAGATTTCAGGAATAAGTTGTGTGTTGATTTTATGAGGTCATTAAGAATTCTGTGAATTATAATAAATGTGTGTTTATTTTGTCAATACGTATAAAAAATGAAGTCAATGAAGCTCCAAGACTACGTACGTTAGATGGAAATTGTTGTTGCCCATGACGACAATGATCATAATTTTGGGGACTTTTGTAACGTAAACACCATGGCGTGGGTATCGCATTAGGCAAAAATTTATTTACAAAACAATGGACAATATCAACTTTCATAGCAAGAAAATAACTAGAAAGAGTCAAACTTCTTTTGTAGAATACAAGGAAGCTTCTTGTGTTAGAAACTCGTTAACGGGGCATGGCAGGCAAAATGACTAAGCAACAGATACAAATAAACTATCACTAGGGGAGAGGATCTAGTAGTTGTGCATTTTAGTTTCACATTTCTTAAAATCTTACATGAAAATTTCAAATCACTCCGTATTTTTTATAGCAGCTTACTTGGCAAGTCTCTTACTGATAACCAAGGTTTCAAGGCCATATCATTAAATATGATACCACAACAGCATGTTTTTTGCCAAGGTGTCCCAAACAGCCCCCCAAAAAGTGAAACCAATAGGTGTGCAAAAGAGCCCCAATATTTGTGCAGCTGATGTGGCATCACATGACTGGTTACTTTTCACAACATATGGTATATTTCATTCAATTATTGGTACTTATCATACAACTATTGCGACAAATTTGTACAAAAGTTGGACATTAAATCAACAACTTCTATCACAAGAATTGGAATGCGCTCAACTACTGGATCCTTTCCCCTAGTGTTTTGTTAATGAAGGAAAGTCTCATTTTGCGGACTCAATAGACACTGCCAATGGCAGGGCCCTTCCTTGCTTAACTGTTTTGAAATTTCTTTCCCTTTTCGAACAAGTTTGAAATATCAAAATATTAAAATTTATTAAAAATAAAACATTTTAAAAATAAATAGTACATAAAATTTTTGTTTTCATGTATATAGTAAATAAAATAGTTTCAAAATAATATTAAATAGATTTTAAATTATTAAATATTTTTAAATTTATATTTTGATATTTTTATTAGTCAGCCTACTATTATACCTATTTAATTTATTATTTAATTAATTTAGTCAATTACTTCATAAAATTAAAATTTTGAATAAAAATCTATAGTATAAAACTAATTTTTAATTTTAAATAATTGTAAAAAAGACAATTTTCTTTATTCCTATTGGTGATAGTAAATATAAAATTCAATTTTCCAAAAAACCACATTTTTATCCATTCAATTACGTTTTGTACAAATAATAATATTTTTCTAATTATTATGCCATCTTCACAAAAATGGAAGAAAAAATATCTTTTAATGACTCTAAGGAATGATGGATATTACATGTAGTATTTTATTATCAATTCCTTGTCAAGACTGAATACTATTGCATTCATTCAATTTTATTTTTTAATTAATTAAACCAATCATTCTACAAAATTAATTTTTTTTTACAAAAATCATATAATTTATCTTTAATTTTTTATTTTAAATGATTTAAAAATATCAATTTTCTGTTTTCTTATTGATCATAATAAGTAAAAAATTTAATTTTTCCAAAGAAAAATTACAATTTAAACTAAAACAATTGTACAATAACATCCCAAGATGCACATGAATTTATTAGGGCCATGTGACCATAAGCCGCACATGCCAACATGGTACTACAATATCTACTAATTATATAAAGTGTCCAAGGCATTTTAATTGAGCTTTTTGAATTCGAGGATCGTCATTCTTATTTGTGACATTATCTTCCACCATTCATAGTGCACACAGTTCATAGATTCTCAGAGCATACACGATTATTTTAATAATTTTCGTCTATGTTTTATATATTTTAAAAATTATATTTGTACAAATTTGACCATTACATTTTATAATTCAATGGTCAAAAAACATGAAAAGTACAAGCGGCGTCTTTAAAAATGTACTCCTATCAGTCAATCTGAATTTATTAAAAACTCAATCTGCAGGTGCATGATAAAAATTGTATTTATTAAGACAAACCTTAGCTATCAATAGTGGGGTAGAAATGAGAAAAGTGACAGGCGACAGCACACAAATGCCACCGTGACCAAATGATGAGTTTTCTAAATGTACTCCTACTGGTAAGCAATTTGCCTTTTTTTCCTTACTGTAGGAGAGACTAAAGTAATTAACAATTGCGCACCAGAGAAAGAGAACAGAAAACTGACAGGCGTTTAATTATCTGAAGGGTGGTTTTTTCTGTAGTAAACCAGCACAAAGGGTTTGCCGACAATCACAAGTGGTTTTTCTGTTAAGCCTCCAAGTCATCAAAGCATTTCCTTGTTTTTAAAATCTTTTTTGCAAAATTGCATCTATATAAGTCGTCTAACTTCTTTGTGATATATACCCGACAGATAATCATCTAGTTGCAGCAAGAGATAAAAGTAGAGAGAGATGAATGGCATTATATAGATCTTAAAGAGTTTGGAGACATTTTCCAGTTGGGACAAAGTTGTTGCTATTACTATCTCATTACTTCAGCCAACATGCTTCGGCAAGTCAGCAACAAAAGTAAGCACAACTCCTCTGCTTCTTAATTTCAAATATTTTGAATGTATAAATTTTGTTTTGAAATTGGTGGGCTTTTGGCCATTCATTGTGGTATTTTGGAAGAATTGTTTATGAAGAGATCAGAATGTATCATTCATTGGTTAATTGAAAATTAAATTACTGTCATATACTCTGTTTTTTATTAAAAGCCCTATTCAGAAACACTGAGATCTTTCCTAAGGCTTTTATTTGACTTCCTTACAAATTGAAGGTTTCAGCTGTGTGAAGATGTTGTTAAACTAATTTCTTACAATCTAAAAGTGGGGTTTTTTTTTCTTACATGAAGCTAGGCTACTATTTGCATGCCTTTCTTGTTAACTACGAAAATAATAATGACTATAGAAGTGGTTACATTCATGCGCATGGAGGTGTCAATGCGGAAAGGAAGATGGAAAACAAAGTCGGTACACTGGAATCAGTAGGACTGGATTTATTTATTATTTTTATAGAGTCGTTTTAGTGGTGTTGAGAATTTGGATCTCCAGGAATTTGTCTTTTGCATTGAAATTTAGGTTTCAACTTTTTCTGTCTCAAAGATCTATTTTGCCCATTTCGTTTCTCCTTGTATTTGCAGATGAGTCATCTGGTTTGGAATCTACAAAACATACTTGAATTAGACTTGTTTTAATATAAAAAAAATCAAATCAAATGGAAATAACTGGGATTCCATCAAACCTTTGACAAAGTTTGGTCACTAGTGGAGTTTACAACGATACCTTCAGCAATGCCTTCGTGGTGCTGCACCTTAAGTTTTTAAAACGCATGCTTTTAAAATTATTATTTTTACATATGCAAATTCACAATTAGAACTAATCAATAATAATCAAACATGCAAGCTTTTTAGATGATAGCATAAGAAATTGAAATAATTTTTCAACTATGGTATGTTATAGTTTTTTTTGGGTGGTTAAGTACTCAGTTTTTAATGTATTTTTGGGGTGGGGTTAAGGTCAAGTTTAGTTCACTCAATTTAATTCAAATGCATTGCCAAACATGGGTGATGTGAAGTGTTTAATCATGGTGTCTGTAAATATGTATTAGTATGTTTTTGTACAATTTGATTAAATATTGATTCTATGTTTAACATTTCATTTTAAAAACAAGTTTGAAATGCGCGACACTCATGTCTATTTCTATTTAATATTTAAACTGCATTCATATTATTCTCAATTCTTCACAATTAAATTTCTTACATTAAACTCTTCTTTTCTCAAACACATTACAACTAAATTAAAATTCTATTCTTACAATTATTGAGCATTTCTAATAGTGATTCTACTCTTTATGAAGGTATATGTCCAAATACTTTAGACTATGTCTATATAGAATCAGAATGCATCTTTGAAAAATAGAAAAATATAATTTAATTTTTAATTAATTAATAAATAAAGGAGTTGTGCTTACTTTATCTTTCTGACTTGTCGCAGCAATGAGAGAATGTTGGCTGAAGTAATGAGGCAGTAATAAGCAACACCATATTTAGGCCTGGCTTAATCAACACACTCTAAACGTTGATCCGCTTTGGTGGCTGGTGTGGGCTCAGTTAACCTTCCGTGGTGAGAGTGACTGCGATGGTTAAGTTTGAATTTGCATCTCCCGCCTCAGTCGACTAATTTTGCCCGCACATTTCCATTTCGATAATTCATTCATCAAATCATTTGGAATGAACGTACAAATTTGGTAAAAAAGGTAGTTCTGCAAGGGGATTTAGGAAGCTACTTGAGTCATCGTGAACTAGCAATGTCAGGCTCTCGGCATGTAAACATCGGAGCTAAATGGGTGTCAGATTCTGTTTTCAATATTGATAATGAATTTGACAAAAATAAACCATATAGCCTCGTTGCATACAATATTAAATTTTTGCTTATAACTAACTGTTGCAGTTCAGTCTGTGCAGGTGATAGACACCTTGGGGAATGCTACGAAATTTCATCGAAGTGGGTTGCATTGGGAAGTATAAATGGAGTATCTTTCATACATAGTTGTTTCTTCTTTTTTCGCTGCGCTTGATGGTGATTCCATTTTGCTGCAGCATGGTGGAGATTGCAAACATAGAGGCGATTAAGGAAGGTTTATTCACCGTTAAATCTGGTGAGACTTTGGTTTTTACTCCATCCCAGTCCTCCTCGTTAATCTGTGAAGAGTTATTAAGCAATTGAGGCCTCCCATAATAGCGAATGTAGAAATAGGAGCGCAAGATAATTGTTCATGTCTTGTTAATAGATTCGAGATGCTTCTCTATTATATGTCATATTTGGATCTGCCGGATGTTAACAAAAATGATGTGTTGCGCAGGGCTTAAAGAAAAGAGCTTCAGCTTTCAAGCTACGTATCTGTCTAGATGAGGAATAGGAGAAAATGCTTACGGGTAATATAGTCATCTGGAGCCCAGTGGGCATGCCATAATCATGAGGTGGACAAGAACATTATTACCTTCACTCTCGCCATCAAATGGTATCAAACAAATGTTCATGGCTGCAATGCATATTCCAAATATCTTGATTCGAGTCAAGATATTAAAACCACTTTTGAATGATGTAACACAAAGTCAAGAGCATTTATTTATTTACAGACTTGCTAATGAGATGTTTTTATAGGGGTAGGATGTTGAAGGCCGTGGCTATTCTGGTTTCAACATAGACCTTTCATATAACGTGATAGTGACATGTTCGTAATCATTTATTATGAAATTGATGGTGTAAAATGGATGACTAACGCGTGTTAGTCAATCTATACTATCATTTTGGAACCAGAATAAACGCATCCCCTATTGAACTGCAACAGCCTGAAATGCTTGAGGCACTTGGAAAGAAATGTGTTTTGGCCGTTGAAACGTGAAATGCCTCTTTGCCGTTGCATTTCTGACAACTATGATCAGGGATGACGACACTTGGCACATGGAAAACATACATGGCTCAAAACAACTAGTAGTTTTTGAAGTGGAGATGAAGGAACATTTTCCACGGCTATATATATATATATATAAATAATCCACAAGGTGGCAAGAAACAATATAGCAAGCTGGAAAAAAACCGACGCACAAAAGGTAAAGAACATGGTTGAGAAGTTTAGAGTAATTAATCATTTAAAAAATAAACATAAATATTAAAATAAGATCCCTGCAAGACTTTTAATCCATAGCAAAAGCAACATATTAAGTATCTCATAACCCTTAAAAATACCAAACAGCCGGTTCGTACAATAGCTCTTCACCTTAAATGTACAGCAGTTTAATTTCTGTTTTACGGTTAGTTTGTTCGTTGTGGATCAACTCTAATGTTTTGGACAAGACCAGTTCACTTGTTAATCTCTTTAAAAAACGTAGAATCCGAATGGAACCAACTGATACTTCGGATAAAACCAAAAATACATTTTAAAAAAGTTTTGCCCCAAAGGAATGAGTTACTACTTACAACAGGTGTTGTAAATAAAACAGATGCCAATAAGAATTCAACACCAAATTAGCATATATATGGAATGTGAAAAAGATCGGTGTAGGTTAGAGAATTATAAGTGTTTTTGAAATGTATATATTTGGAACAGATGACTTAAATCACACACATTAAGATTTGATTTGTAGGCTTAAAAGTATTAAATACTCAGAGTTGACTGACATTTTCTAGACTTAATATGTTGCTTTATGTGTGTGGTTTAAGACTAGTCATAAAATTTGAAGAATGATTGAAAATATGAGAATGATGAGTTTGTTGGTTGTTTAGATTTAACATTCATTCACCATTGGGAAACTTGTCGTTCATCTTGATAAACATTTCATAAAGTAACAAATAATTTATTAGGAAAGTGATAAATACATCTCTAGATAGGTAATGAATAAGGTTTGAAGCATTTAAATGTTTGAATAATTATGATGTTTGGCGGTTCATCTTTTTCATGATTAAGAGATCATTAATTCTTGAGCATAGGTAGATTACTCAATAGTGAGTATTTTAGAAATATTGAAACGGTACCATAGTATGAAAAATATTTTTATTTCTTGATGACTGTTTACATGTGGTTTGTTATTTTTCCTGTTGATTAGTTATAAGAATAGTAGTGTCATAAATTAATTTTTGATTGGTTTTAATTATTATTTTTAGTTCTTGTCAATGACTAGTCATTATTTTGGAAGTTTTGTGATAATTCTATAATAAAAAATGTATATTTAGTTGTTTTACTATTGCAATATATTTGTGATGGATAAAATATAAAGTGAGGTGACAATTAAACAGTTAATTAATGTATTTAATGACATTAGGTGATTTGGAATTTAATTTCAAGTCAACTTAGTATTGTGAAAGACTTATTATTAGTTTTTGGAGCATATTGAAATTTACTAATTTATATATATGTTGGTACTAGATTTTTTATTTTTTTTAATATGATGTCTTTTTAGAAGAATTGTGATGTGACAAAAAATATATATAAACATATGAGAGTGGTAATTTTGTCTTTTGTTTTGATTTTCCTTTTATAATTGAAGTATTAAAGAGTCATTGTCTATGTAAAGATTAGAAGCATTGTAGACATTATTGATTTATTTTGTTGATTTTGAAGAAAGTATATTGTGTCTTATTTGTTTGGTTTATTCGTCAAATTTATTTATCATGATTTTTTTTTCTTTTTCCTTGGATTTATTGAAAGTAATGGAGGTTGAGGAACTTTTTTGAAATAAATTGAGAGCAAATCGAGCAAGGTGATTTGTTTTCTAGTTTTTCTTGTTACACATTTTATATTTTAGACTAAATTTGAAAAGAAGAAATACTAGACAATTGACATAGTTCTACTTGGCATTGTGGTGAATAGAAAGGATGAATTGTGTTTGATTGGTCATTTTAGATATTATGTATTAGTATCAATGTTATTGCTATTTTTTGGTAAAGCATGCTTAGCAAGTTTTTGAGTGTTCTAATGTTTACAACTATGTATGGTGATTGTGATTCTTTGTTGGCTCTATTGTTATTTCATAATTTTCCTTTGAATGAAGTATTCATTCATTAATACCTTTGTTGAGATTTCGAGTCCTATAGAGAAGTGAAGTCTTAGAAGGTAGTTAGGAGTTCTGATGGATAATATATATTTCTTGCCATGTTATTGTCATTTTTTTGTAGAGACAAGAGTTTTTTTATAATTTTGTTCTCTTTATATGATAATTGCCCTTTGAACATGGCACAAATTCATTAGTAACTCTGACATATTTTTTAAATCTTATGGAAATCTAAAGGATCTTTTACAAGTAGTCACAAAGTTATGTTGTTTGGTAAAATCTATAGTCCTTGAGAATTGTTTGTTGAAAGATTTTTATTTTGATAGAGGTAAATGACTTAATACCTTTGTCAAAGCTTTGAGTTGTGCTATGAACTTTATCATTTGTGAGAACTCAAGCATTTTCAAATGGGTTTCATTAATAAATTTATCAAAGATTTAAATCATACTGGAGGCTAGAGCCTCTATAAGAACTATTTCCAAGTTCAAATTGTTTCTACAACCAAATTACAAATATTTGTACACAAAATCAAAATTGGGTAGAAGAAAACTTGTGTCATGGTTAGTAGTTATTTCAAATGTATGCAAGTATTGTTTGATAGTTGTCACAAAAGTGTTATAGAAGTAATTAATGATTAATACCTTTGTTGGAGTTTGTAGTATTGTTAAGAAATAAACCCTTTTGGAAATTATCAAGAATTGTCATGGTTTTTAAAAAAAAGAAGTATCTACAAGTTAATAACTTTGTCATTGTTTTAGGTCTTGTCAGGAATGAAAGTGTTATTGCAAAGTTAACTAGGTTAGTGTTTTGAGTCTCTTATAGGGAATGAAAGTGTTATTGTGAAGTTATTGGGATTTCTAGAATTTGGTACAGCTATCATCCTTCCTAATTTTTGTGCTATTCTTCTTTATTCAATAATTTTCCTTCAAATGAAGTATCAATTCATTAGTACCTTTGTTAAATTTTTGAATCGTGTGGGGAACTAAATCCTTCTTCACAAGTACTCAAGATTTGGTGTAGCTTAGTAGAACCTATAGTCTTTATGAATTGTCAATTAATAGCATTTTGTTTTGATATAGGTTTCACTAATTCCTTTGGTAGAACTGTTCACACTACCATAAACTCGACTCTTAAATAGGTTTTATCAATACCTCTATCAAAGATTTGAACACTATTAAAAAATGTAGACCCATTGTGAAAATTAGTCCAATTTTCTAATTGTTTCTACAATCTATCATTATCCTGATCTATCATAAATGCAAAGAAATATTACATCAATACCTAATTCACTTGATTCATTTCTTACATAATCCATGAGAAAAAAAACATACATACAAACTTAGATAACTTAATGGAAAAAAAGGAAGAAATAAATGTTTGAAAATTGTAACAAACTTAGGAAGATGGGGGGAAATATCAGCTAGCTACATGTAGAAGTCAATACGGGTTTGTCTTGATTGCCCATACAAAAAGGAAGTCAAGTCAAGATGCATGACTCTGTGCTTCTGAGATGGAAATGTTAGTGTAAATTAGCAACAACTATAGCTACCATTATTTTCAGTTGGAAAATTAGAATTAGCAACAACTCTTTAATTGGAATGTATCTATTGTTGCCCTATTTTTCTTAGTAAGCTAACAAAGGAAACATTCTTGTGTTTTCTTTTCTTTCCACTATTTTCTTGCTTGCCTTCTTCGTAGTTGGATTTAATAAGCCGTGTTAAACTACAATTTAATTAGTGTGAATAATAGAACTTGTTTATTTTTCTGCTTCTAAATTTTCTATTCTGCAAGTTGATTCTTTCTTTGTTGGCTAGATCTCTGTGTTGTAGGTTTATTAAAAATTTACATGATATTAGAGCTTTGGGAGCCAGGAAGGAGGAATAACCATTTTTTAGGTTTTTAAAGAATTAGGGAAATTAAGAAGAATGGTATTTCCAGCCTCTACAATTCTCACGCCTTATAATTATTTTGATTGGAAGCTTAAGATTCTTCTTCAACTCAAAAGTAGGGGCTTGTCTCAGATTTTAATGGCAATAGAGGTTGAACCTAATTCTGGAGTTGAAATATTCAAATATTTCAATCAGATGGATGAGGATTATTGTGTCATTTTCTTATCCATTTCTCTAGAGTTATTGTTTCATGTTGAAGCACGCACAATGCCAAACATGGTTTGGACTACATTGGAGACTCTTTTTGCAAAATAAGATGAGATGCGAGGTCACATCTTGGAGAATGAGCTCAACTTATTAGATCCAAAGAGTTTTGATAATATTCAAGACTTTTTCACAAAGTTCAAAGCATTGTTACTTCAGCTGAAAGGTTGTGGAATTGATAAAGCCAAAGAAGAAGAAAAGTTAATTCTTGCAATTTTGTCAAATTTGGGTCCAAAATATGATATCTTTGTATCTTCTTTTCACACAATCAAGTTTACAACTGGAGCAACTTGGAAGATTCCCACACTCAATGCTTTTATTAAGTCTTTGATACATGAGCTGAATAAGCACATAAAGATGGGTACCTTGAAAAACTCGAAAGCTCATGCACTTGTTGTGCATGCAAGTGGGAAGAACAATTCAAAATCCAATCAGCAATCCAAAGGCAAAGGGAAGAAGCATCTTGATCTAAAAAGGGAGCTAATTTCAAACCTCCAGATGAATCTTTGAGTTCAAAGGAAAAGAAGGACAAAAAGGGCAAATTAGAGTGTAGCTATTGAAACCATGGTTACCATCCATAATCATTATGCATGAAGAAGATCGTTGATCTCATGGCGTAGATTATTTAGGAGAATAATATTGGTAACTTTATTCCAAAAAGTGTCAGGAAGCAGGAAGAAAAAGAACCAAAAACAAGAGGTAATGTGCATTCATTAGTTGCTATTCATTCTTCTCCAGATGAATGGACCATCGATTTTGGAGTTTCACACCACATGGATACCATAATAGATGCTCTTTCATCCTTAAAACCATATGAAGGTCCTCCTATTCTCATGAGAGATAATTCTCCAGTAGAGGTAATTGGACAAGGATGTGTAGAGATTGGTATTGGTAGTTTTGAGGATGTTCTTCACATTCCAAAGCTTTTTGTCAATCTTCTCTCTATATACCAAATGACACATATTGTCCCTAGGAGAGTTGAATTCACCCTAGATTCAGTGAGCATATTTGACATGCAAGACAACTCCCTAATTGTTATTGGTAAGGAGACCATCAATCTCACCTATATACTTTTTTCTAAATTTGCTGCAAAATAAGATTATGCTTTACTTCGAGTACATTTAAATGAGGAAAGTAGAATTAGGCATGAAAGATATGGTCATTTATGTTGAGACATGCACCATCCAAGGATTGAACCTAGGACCTTCCATACATTGCTGAAGTGCTCTACCACTAAGCTAGTGGCCCCTCTTGGACCAATCCATCGTCGGTCTGGGTGTGGCTCATTTCCAATAGCAACACCCCCCTTAAGCCAAAGCCGAAACGATGATGGACTGGTCTAAGAGGGGCCAATAGCTCAGCGGTAGAGCACTCTAGCAGCATATGGAAGGTCCTAGATTTGAGTCCTAGTTGGTCTATGTCTCAACATGGTATCAGAGCCAGGTCTAGGCTAGGAGCCCCAAACACACAAGAGGTGTGGCTTAAGGGGGGTTGTTGGTGTTGGAAATAAGTCACACTCAAACCGATGATTGACTAGTCCAAGAGGGGTCAGTAGCTTAGTGGTAGAGAACCCAAACAACGTATGGAAGGTCCTAGGTTTGAGTCCTAGTTAGTCCATGTCTCAACAATTTAAATTTTAGATACATGAAACACCTTAGTAAATAGGGGATGGTAAAAGGTCTTCTTGCCATTGAATTTTCTGATGGAGTTTGTGAAGGTTGTGCTCTTGGAAAGCATCCTCAAGGTATTTTTTTTAAAGGGAATGTATGGAGAGCTTCTTCTCCTTTAGTGATTGTTCATAGTGATCTTTTGGGTCCATTTTCAAAACCTTCCATTAGAAAATCTAAATATGTACTTACATTAATTGATGATTGCACATGATACACATGGGTGTATTTTCTCACATTCAAGTCTAATGTTTTTGAGAATCTCAAGATTTTCAAAGCCTATGAAGAGAAGTAACTTGGGAAAATGATCAAGATCCTCTGCATAGATAATTGGGGGAAGTATGTCAACAATGATGTTCAAAATCTTTGTGATGAAGTTGGAATACAATTGTAGAACACAGTTCCTTATACTTCGCAATAGAATGAGGTAGCTAAGAGGAAGAATCAAACCTTGAAAGAGATGGCTAGCTACATGTTAAATGCAAGATCTCTTCCTTCCAAATTGTGCATTGAAGCAATCAACTGTGCTTCATACATAGAAAATAGATCTCCTCACAAATCTATTACAATAATAACACCTTTTGAAGCTTGGAGTGGCATGAAACCAGAAATTACCCATTTTCGCATCTTTGGATCATGTGCATGCGGCCGCATTCCTACAAAAAAGAGGAAGGCTTTGGAGTGTCAAAGAAAAAAATGAATCTTTATTGGATATCTAGATGGTGTCAAGGGATATAGGTTGTTAGATCTCTTAACTGAAATAGTCTTTATTGAGAGGAGCGTCTACTTTGATGAAAGTTTCTCTCATGCATCTTAGGAGCACCATGCTACCACTTTTGTGCTACCTTCTCTCACAAACCTCAAAGATGATACATGGAATAATTCAAGAAGAACTCGTGAACTGGTATTTCAAGAATAACATAGCATTTTTAGGTTTGAAAGCTTTCCGGTGATTAAGGTGCATTGAATTATGGTTTTGTTAATTGAGATGACTCAGATACATCATGTTATTATCATTTAGGTGATCTTCATTTATCCTTTTGGATCTGGTCAAGATGACATATATCTACATGTTACACTCTCAAGTCAAGATGATGTATAACCTATTTTTGTGGTTACCAGTATATAAATTTGGTGTGGGTGATCTTTTTGGTGTATGATGTGATTGTATGCGAGAAAGAGGTGATCAAGAATCCATTTTGGTGCAGTTTCACCTACGCATTCTTGATATGGTATCTGACTGAGACAATGTATAGGATAGAACAAAGCAGAACAAAGAAGGTACTCCAGTCAGTTAATTTGTGCCCAACCAAAACTCATCCAAGCACTATAGATTCTATTTCAGAGTTTATACATTGTAACTAATCATTGTAATTGTAGACACCTAAAATTGTCATGTCTAATTAAATAAATATTTTATTTATTTAATTATCTAAGCCTAATTCTTCTATTAATTGAATAAATCTTTATTTATTTAATTAATTCATTTATCCACTTCTAGCCTTATTTCTTATTTAAATAAATACATTTATTTATTTAAATTATCCTTATCCTAAATTAAATAAATATCTTATTTATTTAATTAATCCCAATTCTGCTATTAATTAAATAAATATTTATTTATTTCATTAATTCATTAACCTTTTCTACCTATGACACATGTCATTCATCTCTTAATTCCTACACTACCTACCCTCTTATTATTTTCTTATTTTCTTTACCTACCCTCTAATCATGGCCGACCTCTTTTACACCTCTCAATCTTATCCCTCCATTTCATATAGTGTCTTCTATATAAGGAGATGCTTCCTTCATTATCAACCCTAATCAATCTATGCTGACTAACTCACTATGCATTCAGCCCCAACTACGCTTTCAAAGTTGCATATGCAAGCAAGCCTACTTGCAAACCACATTTTCGTTCTTTGTTGAGCTCTTGTGCACATATAAAATCTGAGAGCAAATATATCAAGCAAGATCAATGGAGATAGGAAGAATGGAGATTAAAACCCCGTTGGACATGTGATGGTATAATCTTTGTGATTTCAATTGATTTGCATTATCTTAGGTAATCTTCATATGTTATGGTGGATCTTTGTTGTTGTTAGGCTAGGGTTTTGTGTTGAATTCATTTAGTCTTTCAATATTGTTAATCCATTTTCACCATATACATTTTGGCACGCCCCGTGGGACATGGATTTTTGTTAGATCTATGTTTTTTGTAGATTTTTCTAACCCTATATTGCTGTTTTGTAAAACAATTTGGAGAATAACCTTGTGCAGCTAGGGTTTTGGACACAAAATCAAGATCTTGGAGAGATTTGATCATATATCACAAACGGCTTGGAAATTTTGCACCAAATTTTGTTTGCAGATTGAAGATAGTATAAGGAGCTCTAAAAAAAAATTCAGATCTATTAGAGCATATTTTAATTTTCTATGATTTTTTTATGAATTTTCATAAAAAATTAATTTTGAGAGCAAATGAGCGAATTTTTTGGATTTTCTTACATTTTTGGAAATCTCTCGTAATTATACAGAGGATCTTTTCTTTGTGATTTTAATTTTGATGCAAAATATTTCCTTAAAAATTGGATCTTTAAAAATTAGGGGTTTTCCTTATTTTGATCATATCTCACACATGGCTTTGAATTTTGGCATAAATTTTTTTTTTTAGGTCAGGAAAAATATCAGAAGGACTTAGTAAACATTTTATATTTTTTGGAACAAATTGTCATTTTATATGAATTTTTTATAATTTTTCATAAAAAAATAATTTTGAGAGTAAATTAGTGAATTTTTTGGATTTTATTACATTTTTAGAAATCTCTCAAAATTATACATAGGATATATTATTTGTGATTTTAAATTTAATGCAAAAAAATTCCTCAAAAATTAGATCTTTGAAAATTAGGGTTTTGCATTATTTTACTCATATCTCACAAACCGCTTGGATTTGTTGCAGAAATATTTTTATGCAAGTTTGGAAGACCATTAGAACTCTCCAATAAAAACTTTAGATTTTTTGGATCAATTTTGCATTTTATATAAATTTTTTATGATTTTTCATAAAAAATTAATTTTTGGAGCAAATTGCCAAATTTTTTGGATTTTCTTACATTTCTGGAAATCTCTTAAAATTTTACAGTTGGTCTCTTTTCATGATAAATAATATATTTGAATTTGTCAACAAAATGCATTATTGAAGGCCCCTATTTCACAAAGTCTTTTGGATCTAAAATTTACCTAACTTGTGTGCTTACAGGAAGGGGTGATCATTTGAAACAATCCAAACTACTAAAAAATATTTGTTGCAGGACCTTGGAAAGGGTTTTTGATCTTTATTGTGTTCCTTGTTCTCATAGACTAGAAAACACTTCAATTGGTGTACTAAAATTGAACCATTGTCTTTTGTGTCTTGAGCAATAGGCTCTTTTTGTTTCATCTTTAGAGGGCCTATCTCCTCGTGTGGTCATTAGGACTACTAGTGAGGAGAGAACGACCCAAGTGGTAGCGAGGAAAACCCACCTCTTCTGAACCACTATAAACAACTATATTCATTGTGAAAAATATGGATAACGTGTGCTAATTAGTTCATACCGACACTATGTCTCCCCATAAACCTGTTTGATCAAATTTATTTGATCATTTGGAGGGCGTAACCCCTATTGGCTGGGAGCCTTCTATATTTACAAAGCTGAAAGTGCCGCATGTATGGCCACACGAGTGGATGCCCTTACTAGCACCTTTTTGTTTTAGAAGCCAAACTCCTTCTTGTTGTTGGGGCAGGAGATCAGACCTCTGGTAGTGGCCCACACACATACGGTTCTTAGTAGAGATACAAAGTTTGCCACGGGGAGTTTTCGTGGGGACTGATGCTTGGCTACCCTGAGAAGTGAGTGCCGAGGGTGGAGCCAGTGGGGTCAATCATCTAAGTATCCGCTCTGAATAGCATAGCCTCGGGGGAAACTCCATGTAGGATCAACAACTATTATCTTGACCAGCCATAAGAATTGTGCTTGACTTATTTTGACCAATCAAACATTCAAGACCAAACAACAAAACATTGTGTCTTTTGTGTCTTCGAGGGTATGCAAAACATTTTTTTTACATCAAAAAACACACTTTTCTTGGAGTCATTTTGAGTCTAAACACTTGCAAACATTGAGTCTTCATCATCATTGTGTCCTCTTGTCACAAAAAACAGTCAAAAAATTCAGATTTGGTCACAACAACAACTTCAGAAATTGGAAAAATTTACAGTCCAACAAACAAGAGCAATCAGTTTCAGAATTCTTGAGCTTCCTAAGCTATCTCTTCAGGTTTTCATCTAGCATTCAACCTATCTTTGGGTCTCACAAAGTCCATCATTGCTTTACACCTTACATTACATTCACATTTGTCTAAACTTGAGTCAATCGGTCACTTGCTTGTCCTCATCTTACTTTGTCAACACACTACATACAACAACATTTTGCTAAGTGGTCCCTCATCAAGGTCTGTCACCTTTGGGTCTCATTTGGTCTTACTTAGAGTCGAGGTCAACTTACCTCATCAAGAGAAACTATCATCTCTTTGGAAGTCACACCTACTCTACTACATACATACTTGGTCTTATACTTTGGACATTGCAAGTACACTTCAGATTCATTTACACTACATCCAACTCTTGGTCTTCCATATTCTTTCCATTTTCATCTAGTCTCAAACATCTTGGTCAATACCTAGTTCATGGTTGAAACTCGTTCCGAAAAATCTAGGAGAGAAGCTAAAGAGGCTCAAGAGTCTGCAAACATGAGTGCCTATGAGTATGACAATGATGTCTTTTTCAATTCTGATCATACTACATTACCTGACATGGATGCTTATAGAAACATTCCAAATGTTGAGCACATGGACACTACAAACAATGATACACACAATGACAGTATGGACAACTTTTCCGTACATTCAGCAGAAGTGGAAGACACCATTATGAATCCTCATTTCAATCGATTGGTTGAGGAAATAATGAGGAGAGATAGACAATATTTTCTACAAGTGATGGCACAAAGTGGAACCAAGATCCCTCATGATTTTGACATGTCTTAAATAATGGAAAATTGACCTTTGCAACAACCTCACTCCAACATGGATCAAAGGAGGCCTAATAGTGGAGGCAATAGAGGACCACATATGGTGCCTGAATCACCATCGTCTTTGTTTCAAAAACCAGAGGTTCCTTATGGTCAAGCATATGATACTCACCTTTGTAGACCATTATGGAAGTCTTATGTAGAGAAATATGCTCAACCACATACAAATGCTAAGGATCAACCACCAAAGCAATTGGACATTCAAAGGCATGCTCAAAATTTGGACACAAGAAAACCCCGTGTCAAATTTGGGGGCAACACACTAGAACAAACTCATGACATGCTTGTAGCGTATGGTATACATGGACAAAGCAAATATTACGTTCCTCAACATGACTCTATACCAAGTGGTCCATATACGCAACATCATTATAGACCTCCTCCATATGAACATGTGTATGATCAATATCATCCATATATGCAACATGCTCCTCCTCCAATAGGTGCCTCAAGCATGGGGTATGTCCCAAGAAGTCGATCTCCACCTAAGAACAATTTGGAGCAACAAATCAGAGACTTACAAAAGAAAATGGAGGACATAAATACACCGAAGCCAACATACACAATGAGAGACATATGTCCTTATCCATTTGAAAAGAGCATTCCAATACCTCCTTTTCGTACACACTTTGTGACACCTAAGTTTGATAAGTAGAGAGGAAAAGGGGATCCTAAGGGACACATAAGACAATTTTTCATAGCTTGCATTGAGGTATCTTCAGAAGAGGCATATTTGATGAGATTATTCCCACAAAGCCTAGGTGATCAAGCTATGGAATGGTTCTCCCAACTTCCACCTGGTATTAAGTCATGGGGTGACTTAGCAGAGGCATTTATTCAAAATTTCTCCTACAACATAGAGATAGAAATATCAGTCACTACTTTGTGCAACACCAAGCAAAGGGATGGAGAAATCTAGCCAGCAGATGCTCTTGTGAAATTCCACAAAAAAAAAATGGTAAAAATGTTCACCCAGAATGTTAACAAAGACATTGGCTCTGATCTAAGGAAAGCTTGTTTGTCCACCTTCAAGGACATCATTGAAAAAGGCTTAGCAATAGAAAAGGTCCTAATTGAACAAGGAGTCATTAAGATATTCAAGGAAAACAAAGATGACTTTAAAGGAAAAGATAAGCCAAGATTTTCGAATAAAAACAAGAACACAGTCAATGATGGTGTTGTTGATGCCAATACAATGTGACCCAAAATCATTTTTTTGGGATCAAGCTCTACAAACAATCAGGTGAATACTCAAACAACTTCCAGATCACGAAGAAAGTACACCCCATTGGGAGAACCACTTGAGTCAGTTTTCAACAAGCTAGTGGCAAACAAGATAATCACAATTCCAGATTTGCCTCCATATGAGCCAACGGTCAAACCAAATTGGTGGAATGATGATGACTATTGTGAATTTCATAAGAGCAAGGGCCACAAGACAGGAAATTGTCATCGACTGAAGAACATCATACAAGATCTTATTGATAGAGGTGACATTGAGATTGAAGGACACTCATCCAATCAAGAACATGAGATGTTTAAGGAACCATTCCCAAAACATGACAAGGGGAAAGCCAAAGCCACAGATGAGCAAGCCAACTATACTAGAGCATCTTATAACTATGATTCAACTATCAATCACATTTCGATGGATGATTATGTCTCTACCATTATCATCAAGGACAAAACACATGAGAATTCTACCCAAAGACCCAAGATTGTCCTAAAAGGCATTGGATCTTCTTCTGAACCTACCTCTGAATGTAATGTTACAACTCATCGAGGTAAATTCACTTTGCAAGGTGCTCCAGCAAAAAACACTACTTCCTCATCAACCAAGCCTGAGTATGACCTTGTAGAATAGTTAGTGAAGACACCTGCACTTATTTCCATCCTTGATCTTTTACGCATATCCCCCGCACATAAAGCCATTCTTGACAAAATCTTGAGAGACACTTCTATCCCTATTGATCTGAACATGGACCAGTTTCAAGCCATGATGGGATACCTTTCCGTTCCACACTCCCTTATGTTTACAGAAGCTGATGACACCTCCGTGAGCTAGCCACATAATGCACCTTTACACATTGAAGCCTTCCTACACAAACATCGAATAAAATGAGTCTTGATAGATGGAGGAGTAGGTCTTAACATATGTACATTGAGCACTATTAAACAATTGGGATATTCAGATAAAGTTGTGAATGCTACAAACAAAATTACCATCAAAGCATATGACGATGAAGAGCGTTCATCCAAAGGCATAGTCACCTTGCCTTTCAAAGTTGGGCCAATTACTAAGGATGTAGCTTGTCAAGTCCTAGACTTGGATCTCATATACAACATATTGCTAGGATGTCCATGGATTCATAAGATGAGGGTAGTCCCATCTACATATCATCGATGTATCAAGTTTCATCACAATGGAGTTGAAGTGATTGTCAAAGCTGACCCAAATCCATTCATATATTGCAACAATCTGTGACCTAGATCAGAAATAACAATCCTAGTCAATCGAGAAGCTATTCCTTCATTAGCATATGTGGATCCAGAATCCTTGAAAGCTTCTACATCAAAACAAGAAGAGCTCAAAGAAAAATTCAAGATTAAAGACTTGGGATGTGGTGAGTATATCTTTCATGTTGATCAACTCCCACTATCTCCTAAGACATTTAGTCGAGAGGAACAATCTAGAAACAATTTGCAAGGAATTGGGGGTGAACCACCTAGTGTTGTGGCTACTAAGTCTGGATGCAAATCTCCTCTAGTGGTGCAAGAACCTCTTGATATCAATAGTCCTAAGAGTGGTTCCAACAAAGAATCTATTGAGCGTATCTCCAACCCTCTTGATAACTCACATAGCTTTACCATATCACCCACTCATTCCATTTCTACTCCACTCCTAGACTTGGATCAACAAGAATTACAAAAGCCCTTACTCATTAGGGATCAAAAATCAAGCTTTGAAAAGAAAAATCTAAAAGTCAACAATAAAGAAAAGTCCTTTAGTCCAAATCAAAATCAAAAGCTATTGGACTCTGAAAGGATCAAAGTCAAGGATAAAAATCCTATGAAGCAAAAAGAGAAAGAGTTGATCTCCCCTAATATAAAAATAACTGGGGGCAAAAGTTCTACAATATTAAGTCAAAAAGCATACTTGTTGATCCTAAGTCTCCATCATGCTATCCTACTTTCACTTCTTTTCACAGTCATAAGCCTTCATAACTCATCCACTTGTTCCACACGTCCATCCCCTTTTGGCGATACATCATGGACCTTTAATGGAGCTTCCTTGAAGGACTTTGCTATCAGGGATGCCCAAACTTCTTCAGGTGACACACATATGGGCCTGTGTAGTCCACACACTAGTAATCCTATCTCAGTTCCTTCATCAAGGAAGACAGTCACTCGAGCTACACATCATTCAGTCAAGGAACGTTGCAATTACAATCATAAAGTCAAGCCTTGCACATTTGAGGTGGGTGACTTAGTTCTCAAAGAAAATCCTAAAAATCAGCAAGACATAGAGAAGAAGGGCAAGTTTGAACCAAACTATGGATTCGGTGCATATCAGCTCTCAACCACAGAGGGTGAACCTTTGGAGGATCCTATCAATAGCATGCACCTTCATAGGTTTTACACATAGTTCTTCAGAGTATCCTAATCCAAAAATACAAAAAAAATCATAAAAATTAAAAAAATTGTTACTTGGTGAAAACCTGGCAAACAGGGGCCTTGTGATACAAAAAAAAATCACAAAAATCAAAAAAAAGTAAAGAGAAATAAATTCGTCCAACGGTGAAAACCACTTCGATGGCGCCCTGGGCAAGTACCATGGTGAAAACCAGGTCACCGATGCCATGCGTAGAGACATTGCTCCTCCCTCCTTCAGGATTCTATTTCATCCTTCACTTTGCACACACTCACAACCCATTCATTCATAATAAACTTACCCATTCCCATCATGGCTTGTTATTGATCTACCTAAGATTAGTTAGCCATCCATAATAAACATTCCTTTTCACCCCTTTCTATTCATAATAAATCAGCTCCTATCTATGGCTAAGGCAAATCCTACGTCTAGTGATGGGTGTGGAACTGAGAGCATCACATGTTCTGAGGAGTAGAGTTTCTTCCAGTTTTCTTCAGTCTATCCACGCACAATCCGCAATAAAGAAACATTTGCATCACAATCTGCAATAAAGTTCCATCTTCTCCACAATAAAGTATCAATTTTATGGATTCGGTCAGTTTCAGATGAGACATAGCAGCAACAATGGGCTTCAACAAATCAAATCTTTCAATAGACTCAAACAACATTATGGTTCAGTGTTGTCTATCCTTTTTGTGAAAGTAAACATTGTGACCACAATCAAATAAGACTTATACAAGTGACAAGAGACACTAAACTTGAGGACTACAGTGGATGTTGGTGTCGAGTCTTGGTTTTCTTTTGATTTTATCTTTCCGGTGACATGTCTTTTAGCTTTTCTAGGATGTCTCTGACTAGGGATTCTATCTCCAGGATGTCTTTGACTAGAAAGGCGAGGATGGGGTATCGTCACCTATTTTTATTTGCTGTCTATGGATTGTCTCTTAGTAATGCTATGACTTGTCCAAGGATATGAGGACACTGAGAGTCTAGTATGAACTAGGGCATTCCTTGTTTGCAACTATCTTATCTCCATGCAAACAGGTACAATGACTTTCTGGGTCAAACATATGCTTCGATTGTCATAACCTACTTGCCATAATAAAGCTCAATGATGATAACGCACAAGAAGCTCTTTCACTTTCATATCTTCTATCTTCCATCCCCCTTTCTTGATTGACTTCCATCACCCTTTTTGAGTCTGTGTAGCCTGCTATCACATGATTGAGTATAATGACATGCCAAAAACATTTGTATTTCATGTAGTTGCACTTGGATTACCACATATTAAGCATTTCATACATACATATAGATATCACAATTGCATCACATCCTGCACACAACACATGTTAGCACATTTTATATTCTCATCATGTAAATAATTATTTGCATTATCATATTTATTGGCATTTCATACATTCACATTTGCATTGGCATAACATATAAAAACATAAAAGAACAAAAAAAATATTGCATTTTATCATGTACATATGTGCATCCATATCATAACCATCACATAGAAACATACATCATGAAACTTCTCATCACATAGGTATGCATGCATATAACTGTCGCAAAGATGAATCATCTCATATATATAATCATAAGTGTCATGATAAAATGATGTCAAAATCATATGGCTACAATCACCCCAAGGTGTCTACATCATCATACAAAATGGTACAAAACTGATATAGAGGAACCCACTGATCACTCCTCCCAGCATCGCCAGTAGTGCTAATCATGTCTGTGTCATAGTATCCCAAGCCACATGTCCAACCCTCATCTCCAGTCTAAGATCTTGAAACACTTGTCTCAGGGCATCTCTGTCTCCGTCTCGATCATAGGGTATCAACTCCCCATCAATTGGTATCCTCAAAATCCTATACACATCCTCTAAGGTGATTGTCATCTTACCCATCAGCAAATGGAACGTGCATGTCTCAGAGTGCCATCTCTCAACCAGCGTAGTTAGCAACCCCATGTTCACCCGAAACTCAGGCAGATACAGAATAAATCGCAGATCCATAACCTCAATCGTGGCCCTGTCCTCAAATGTCAGCTCTGGATGTAATCTCCATGTCGATGGGAATCTCTCTCGTGACTCCAACATAGGTAGATACTTCTGTAGTCAAGCAAATCAATCATGTCAGTCATAGTGGCATTCACTGTTCATCACAAAATGCTGCTCTTTATCCTAGTGCTTATATTTATCATATGGTGCTATTTATCCTAGTGACACTCAATGTTCATCACAAAGTGTTTCTATTTATCCTAGTGGTACTCCCTGTTCATCACAAAGTACTACATGTTTAGCACTCCTTGTTCATCACAAAGTGTTGCTCATATTTGCACTCCCTATTCATCACAAAGTGTTTCTCTTTTTAGTACTCCTTGTTCATCACAAAGTGCCTCGATCTATCCTATCCTAGGGCCTCTACTTGAGTGTATCCTCTTGAGTAGTTTCCTAATTGACAACATATGTTCTATCACATAATTATCAATCCTAGCCCTATCTGCTATCCTAGTCTTCCCTAGAGGACTTTCTTAAGTGTATCCTCCCAGCAACTTATCCAATCGATAGCGTATGTTTATCACAGAACTATCGATTTGTCCTTGAAGACATAAATGCGCATTCATGATGCAGACGTGCCTTACCATTTTTACTCTGGTTGACATTTTTCTAGACCTACCTAAAGCACATTTATTGTGCTACCTAAGATGCATTAATGACAACATTTATTGCGACAAAGTACAAGGAGGTTTTGTGGTACTTATTGGCTCTCCTACATCTGCTAGCCTCTAAAATCGGCGAACACGATCGAACCTATGCACCAATGCCATCTCTGCTAACTGTTGCTGCTCCATTCTCTACACTCTGATCTCTGGGATGTGTGGATGAAAATGAGGATGTTTTCCCCTTGTGGTCTATCTTATAAACTACCCTAGCCCTAGCCCTCATTTCCCGAGTCAGTCTTCATTATCCCGTGACTCTATCACTCTATCCTATCTAGTCAGTCATTTCTAGCCTTTCTTTCTTATCGAGAGATTGTCTATGATCTTTCCAGATATTTTCATCCAATCTCTCAAGGGGGCATATCATTCCCATCTTGGGACAACTTTGTATCATTTCATCTTATCTTCTTTGAAACAACATGACAAGCTGCTTTGTCTCAAAGAGGGGCAAAATGTAGACACCTAAAATTGTCATGTCTAATTTAATTATCTAAGCCTAATTCTTCTATTAATTGAGTAAATCTTTATTTATTTAATTAATTCATTTATCCTCTTCTAGCCTTATTTCTTATTTAAATAAATACATTTATTTATTTAAATTATCCTTTTCCTGAATTAAATAAATATCTTGTTTATTTAATTAATCCCACTTCTGCTATATTATTTATTTAATTAATTCATTAACCTTTTCTACCTATGACACATGTCATTCATCTCTTAATTCCTACACTACCTACCCTCTTATTATTTTCTCTACCTACCCTCTAATCATAGTCGACCTCTTTTACACCTCTCAATCTTATCCCTCCATTTCATATAGTGTCTTCTATATAAGGAGATGCTTCCTTCATTATCAACCCTAGTCAATCTATGCTGACTAACTCACTATGCATTCAGCCCCGACTACGCTTTCGAAGTTGCATATGCAATCAAGCCTACTTGCAAACCACATTTCCATTCTTTGTTGAGCTCTTGTGCACATATAAAATCTGAGAGTAAATATATCAAGCAAGATCAATGGAGATAGGAAGAATGGAGATTCAAACCCTATTGGACATGTGATGGTATAATCTTTGTGATTTCATTTGATTTGCATTGTCTTAGGTAATCTTCATATGTTATGGTGGATCTTTATTGTTATTAGGCTAGGGTTTTGTGGTTGAATTCATTTAGTCTTTCAATATTGTTAATCCGTTTTCACCATATACAGTAATAAACTGTGTAAGTCAACGAGACTTCCCTGAGGGTTGTAGTCCTCTAGGAAATTACATTTGAGTAGTTGCCTCTAGGCAGTGTGCCTAAATGCTTGTGCATTCCCATTTCTAATATTGTTTTAATACTAGCCGTAGTGGAATAATATTGTGGGTTCAAATCCCACTATGGTTTTTCACATTTGGGTTTCCACATAAAATACCAGTGTTATGATCTTGTAGTTGTTTGTTATTTGTTTGTGCATTTGGGTTTTAAGTGTAATCTTTTGATGGTTAAAAGTTAAGTCAAAAAATCTCTTATCTGGTAGATCACTGATTTAGCACCCCGTCTCAGTGATTCCTAATTTCAATAATTGGTATTAGAGCCATGTACCTCTGACGAAGCTTAACCATTTGAGGAAGATCTAGGAGATTGATTCAATGGATTCCAATTTTAAGAGACAATTCAGTGTGGCACTTAAGGATCTTGATGCAACTAGAAATGAGATCTGTACCTTGAAGAAGAACTTGAATGCTGCTAACGATTTCATTAATGACCTAAACAGTCAAGAAAATATATCTAGAGAGAAGAGAAAGGAATTGATGGATACATTAAAGGAAAAAGAGGATAAGATCATGGAATACCAGGATAAAGTTGATGATGTTAACAAGCTCAAGATAGAGAATGCTACTTTGAAGAATGAGATGCAATCTATTGTGATGAGGTTGAGTAAAGAGATTGAGGACCAGAAGAAGAATGAAAAGAATCAGGCATGCAATTATTGAGGGAAAGAGCAGATGAATGCTTCAGGCTTACCTATGAGAATGATCAGTTGAAGCTTGAGTTGACACGATCAAGAAATATTGGTCAAGAACTTGAAAGAAAAGCTACAACTTTAAGGGATGAACTTGATACTACCAATGAATACAAAGGCAAATTCAAAGCTAGCTCAGGAAGACTTGATGAAAACCTAGAAAGTCAAAGACATCTTAAAGATATGCGAGGTCTAGGATTTGAGAAAGGAAAATCCTCCAGATCTAGACAAAGCAATATACAACCTGATCAGAAGAAGAAAAAGAATCCTCCAGTAAGGCAGCCTAATGCTCATTAATTTAATGGTATATTCTTTACTTGCAATAATTTTGGTCATCAGGGAAATCAATGCAGAAGTAGGATGAATAATTGATTGAACAACATGAATAATGCTCCTACCTTTGTCAATTAGTTTTTGATATCCAATAATTTTGGTCACAAGTCAAATGTGTGTATATTAGTAATGAATAATTTTTAAAACAAAAGATGTTATTCTTGTGGAATGTTTGGACACATCTCTAATAAGTGCAAGACAAGACCAAATTAGATGAACTTCAGGCCTATGTAGAATAATGTTGTTTTCTGAGAATGCAAGAAAACCACTCACATTACAAAGTACTTAAGAAGAAAAAATAGTTCTCCAATAGATAAGAACAAATCAGATGAGAAAGGAAAAGAGAAAGTAGAAGAGATCAAGGAGAAGAATGAGATAATATGGGTAAGAAAGGATTCAAATCCAGAACTAACAATGGGTTTGCACCCAAATTCGATGCGGGATCTTCATCTGGTAACTAGGGCTTTATGCCTTAAGGGGAGGTTTCTATGTAGATTCTAAGAACCCCCTCTTTGGTGGTCTGCAATAGATTCAAAAAGATTGTAGGACTAAATCACATGTGTTGATGATATCCAGAAGTTTCTAAAGGATCTGGTGCTCCGGTATGCAATTTCATGAAGATCATGATAACTGGTTGTTGTATTTATTATAATGGAAAATTAGGTTTTCAAAGGATAAAAGTGCATTTTGAAGTATTATTTGTCACAATGTGATCAAACTATTTGAGTAGAGAAGAGATAAAATCAACTTGGTGACTTCAACAACAATTTCAATGACTTCAAAGTGAATTTCAGGGCCCAGTTGGGAAGCAAGGCATTTATCTGTTCAGACTCTCAATGTTTTGTAAACCCTAAGATTTGGAATGGCTTCAGTTTATTGTATTATGAATCCTCTAGTGCTTGAGATTAAGGATAGGGATCATCTAGTCTTCAAGAAACATCCTTTTAAATTGGTTGAGGATGATCTAGAAGGTGCATTCTCATCGATGACCTATGGTGTGGTCCACAATGAAGATATCCAGGCCTACATTCAATGTGACCTTCAAGAGCTTGGAAATGCAAACATGTTGGACCTATACAAAAGCATTTGGCTGACGGTTTGGGAAATATAAAACTCGAGTATAAGGTGCTATAGGATAAGGATTTCTCACAGTTCATGTATTTTCCACTATTTGATGAGGTAGAATGGATCCACTACATCCTTAGTTGTCTGCATGATGAGTTTATATGTCTTGATATGCCACATAAAGTCACCAAGTAAGAAATCCATGTTGTAATTGGCTTAGCAAAAATTGATGATGTGCCCAATTTAACACTTGTATCAAATGACACCATCATTGCTGCCACATGATCCAAATTGGATAGTAGAACCATGACTATAAATGACATTTTGGAAAATGATGTGAATTTTTCATCAATGGTATTTGGATACGAGGTTTACTAGTCTAGCCAATATAACTTTATCTCTGAACTTCTATTTACTCTGCGTACCAAATGGTCAAATAAGATAAGAGGTATGATCTATACATTGCACTTCTGAATGAATTATTGAGTAATCTAAAAAAGATCAAGCAAGATAAAAAGCATACATTTAAATATGGTACACTCCTTATTTTCATGGCATTGTACTTCCTAAATGAGATACTCGGTATCAAAGGTAAGGTCTAATGGGCTTATGATAGACCGATGGCCATGCAAATCAAAGAAAGTCTATGCAGAGTTGGTGATGCAACCATGAGTATATCTACCCTCTGGGGATACTTTAAAAAATTCCAAGCCACAATGAAGAATAGAGAAAGGATTCCTAAGAAGGTAGTTGAAAAATATGAGCAAACCATTTACTTCATGATTGATAAATATTAGTGTTTGATGGAAGCAATGGAGCCCCTAATAGTTTGGGTCATGTCCGTGGGGTATGAAGTTGACTCTGATACGCTTGAGGCATATGCACAACACCTTGTGAGTCAATTAATGGATCCCAAGGAAGGGATATTTGGCACATTCAAGGAGAAAGACCTCAGTCTACATATACAATTCATTGCCCCTTCCCGAAAGAGAAATGCCACTAAAATGGTAGAACAAGTAGCTACTCAGATGGGTTTCATCAAGGAGGAAGTAAAGAAAGCAAGACATAAATATGCACAAAAGGAGGCCAAAGAGGGAACCAAGAAACCCAAGGATGATCTAGTTCCCTCCAAGGAAAAACCTAAAGAGACAAAGTCTTGCCCTGCTTTGGTGGCACAACCTACAAAACCTAGCCCATTTGAAAAGTTGTGTTGAAGCAGAAAGAAAAGCCAGAAAGAACCTATGTTGCAGTATCTCCGATGGCCTCAGAAACCAAATCTAAGGAAGAGGCCGAAAGAGAAAAGCAAAGGGGAGAGTTTGTCTGAGTAGTGAGGAAGCCTCAATCCAATGGAGCACAACAAAGAAAAAAGGTTAAGTTAGATCCTGGTCCTATTGGAAGATCCAAAAGAGGTAGATAGGTCAAAATTCAACTTGACAAAGACCTTAAGTTTAGCAACATACAAGGTAAGTACACAATCATTCCACCACTATAAATAGACCAGTTGATAGATGAAATAATAGTGGATGGCAATTTGAATAACCTTGAAGCAAACTAGTCTATTTATAGTGGTGGAATGATTGTGTACTTACCTTGTATGTTGCTAAACTTAAATTTATGTACTTCTATTACTCATTATGAAGTGAAGAGGCTAATTAAAGAGGCAAATAAAAAGAAATTTAGAAGTACAAACATGATCAACAGATTAATGATTGGGAATGTAGAGGAGGTAAGGAAAGAAAAGGAAGAGATATGGAAAAACATTATTCAGAATGACCCTCTATATGTACAAACATACATTTAAACCATCTCAGCCAGAAGATAAACAAGGTGTTTTTGGAAGTCTGAAGGTCAAGACTCACTCTGTAGATCAACTGAAAGACCAAGGCAATACCACACTTGGTGCTGAGACTAGTGACAATCCTCTGATGATAGATAGCTTTGCAGTCCCTATGATGCAATAGGTTGATATTGCACCAAGTGGCGAGATCGGTGCAATAGATAAAGGGGATAAGGGAGAGAAGAAGGATGTTGTGACAGAAGAGGCTAAGGTAGTTGAGGTTGACAAAGGTAAAGGCATAGATGATCTGGCAATTGCCACTCCTTTGGTTACAAGGATCTCGCCTTATATTTTGATCAATGTTTATGATTTAGTTGATTTTGGGAAGATGTCTCCTGCAGAGAAGCTTATGCTTGTAGCTACAGTGCAAGGCCAAGCCAGTCAAGATTTGGTGAAATCAGAGACTAAAGACATAAAGCTAATTTTGATGTCTATAGATGTGTTGCAGAAGGTGGGTCCAAGTGTATAGTTAGAGTTAAATAGTATCCCCTCTGGTAAATTATTACAATTGATTAACAATGTAAATACCAATTTTGATTCTTTGGAGAAGACGACTACTTAGAAAGTTTTGGACAAGTTTAAGGAGGTTAGAAAATAAATGTTCCTAAAGATGATTGAAGATGATAGGGTAACTCTAAATAAGAGATTGTAGACTATTTCAAACACATTGTCAGAAGCCTGTAAATTGTAAAAGTCTTGCCTTATTTTGCCTAAGTTCACTGTTCATCTTGATAAAAAGATAGGTGTCTGCTAGGTAAAGCTTGATAGTATTTTCTATCTTTTGACCCTAATGTAACATTAACCAAAATTATTGAAGGACATATTATAGCCTTAAATGATTAGATCTTAAGCCTTCAAGTGGATAAGGAAAAAGTTTTGAGGAAAGTGGATGAACTAAGTAATAAGGTGGATTGTATGAAGCAAATGGCTTGGCCTATATCATTAGATTAGAGAATTAGAAATCAATGCTATTGTATTTAATGCATTTATCACAATTTTGGACAACTTGAAGAGTGGGTGGGATAATCACCTAGGATTTTTGAAGACTATTTATGCTTACCTCTTCAAGTATTTGTAAAGTGTTTGTCATCTATATATAAATTTTGAACAACACCTAATCTTTGGCATTGCTGTCAGAGGGGGAGAGATAAGGTGAAAAATGTACAAGCTGATTGTGTATGGACTATATAGTTTGGTGATGCAGATTTTGGATTGCTGATCTAAGGGAGAGCCTTAGAATTTCTTCATTATTGATCTGGTGTACGGGTTTCAACACTTAGCCATTTTTCAGAAGTGTTAACATCAATGTCAAAGGGAGAGATTGTTGGCAATCTGGTGGTTTCTAGGGACCGATTTTTGGTTTAGGGTTGTCATTTATGGCAACTCTTCATTGAAATCCGATCCAACAGTCGTGATTTCTCCTATCGGGAATTGGGTGTTAACCGGTAGCATGTGAACAAGTATTTAGGGAAGAACAGAGCATTTTTGGGTCCAAAAGCTTTCTTGTGATTGTGGTGCATTGAATCATATTTTTGTTGATTGAGCCAACTCAAATACATCATCTTATTATCATTTAGTTGACCCGCATTTATCTATTTGGATCTAGTCAAGCCGACATGTATCTAGATGTTACAGTCTCAAGCCGACATGATGTATAACCTATTTTTTATGGTTACTGGTATATAAATTTGGTGCGGGTGATCCTTTTGGTGTATTATGTGATTGTATGTGAGTGAGAGGGGATCAAGAATCCATTTTGATGCATTTTAATGTGTGGATTCTTGATCTGGTAGCTAACTAAGATAGTGTATAGGGCATAATAGAGAAAAATAGAGAAGGTGACCCAGTCAGTTAATTTGTGCCCAACCGAAACTCATGCAAGCATAGTAGATTCTATTTCAGAGTTCATACACTATAATTAATCATTTCAATCAGTTGTGCAGTTAGTGAGACTTCCTTGAGGGTTGTATCCCAACAGGCAATTACATTTGAGCAGTGAGCTCTAGATAGTGTGCCTGAATGCTTGTGCATTCTCATTTCTAATATTGTTTTGCTAATGACCATAGTGGAATGATATTGTGGGTTCAAATCCCACTGTGGTTTTTCCCATTTGGGTTTCCATGTAAAAATACCAGTGTTATGATCTTATGGTTGTTTGTTATTTGTTTTTGTATTTCAGTTTTAAGTGTAATCTTCTGGTGGTTAAAATTTTCAAGTTAGAAAATTTCTTAATTGGTAGATCACTGATTCACCCCCCCTCTTAGTGATCCCTGATTCCAATAGGTCTATAGGATAAAGAAAGCAGCAGATGGACGTGTGAGTATATACAAATCAAGGTTGGTAGCCAAAAGATTTCAACAAATTCATGGTATCGACTATGGTGACAATTTTGTACTAGTGGCAAAAATGGACTCCATTTGGTTGGCTCTTGCCATTGCAGCAACAAAAAGGTGTGAGATTCACAACATGGATGTGGAGAATGCATTGCTTCATGGTGATCTTGAAGAGGAAATCTATGTGGAGCAGCCACAAACGTATGTGCAAAATTCATCTTTGGTATGTCAACTTAAGAAGTCACTCTATAGCCTCAAGCAGGCACCTCGGGCATGGTATGCTAAATTGGATTCATATCTTTTGTCTCAAAGTTTCATATATTGCAAATCTGATCCAAATGTTTATATGATGAGAACATCTGACTCTTTGTTGATCATAGTGCTTTAAGAATATGATCTACTCATATAGGCAATTCAGCTTCAGCCATTGCTAAAATTAAAATCTTTGCATAATAGATTTTCCATGACAGACATGAGTCTCCTACACTTTTCCTTGAACTTGATATTAGCCAGAATGAATTGGGAATCAATATAGCTCAATCCAAGTATGCTATAGATCTCCTAGTTTGGTTTCACATGACTAACTGCAAGCCATCTGCCACACCTTTTATTTCTAGGGTAAAGCTTGAAGATGGAAAAGATACACCATTGGTTGATTGCACTCATACTCTCATCCTGATCACTCATATGTAATAGGGGTTGTTTCCAGATACATGCAAGAACCACATGAGCTACATTGGAAATCTTCCAAGCACATCCTTCGCTATGTTTAGGGAACCATTAGCTATGGGATTCGTTATTTAGCAGGATGCACTTTGGATCTCCTTGGCTACACTGATTCTGATTGGGCTGGTGATAGAATTGATCGCAAGTCTACTTCAGGATATGTTCTTAGTTTGGAATCCGGCCCCATTTGTTGGTTAAGCAAGAAGCAATTTTCTGTTGCTTTATCATCTGTAGAAAGCCGAATATATCAGTGTCGTCAATGTTACAATACAAACCATTTGGTTGCAGAAGTTTCTCACTAAGCTCAGTATTAATTTTCATCATCTCACAATCATTTGGTGTGACAATCAGAGTACACTGAAGTTTTGCAAAGATCATGTACAATAAAAATGAACCAAACACATTCAGCTCGACATATACTACATCTAGGAATTGATCCACGATGGAGTCATTGATTTGAAGTATTGTCCCACTTCTGAGCAAATTGTTGACATCTTCATGAAGACTTTCACTGAGAAGAAGTTTCACATTATGTGAGATCTTCTTGGGGTTAAAGGCACTACAACATAGTGTTATCATGCTTAGTTAATTCTTTTTTTGAGGGGGGTTTTGTTCCCATAGGGTTTTCCCTCTTTCCTCTCTTTAGAATTTTGTCTCCTTAGTTAGTCTTAAGGGAGGTGTTAGCATAAATTAGCAATAGATACAACTACCGCTGTTTCTAGTTGGCAAATTAGAATTAGAAACAACTCTTTAATTGGAACGTATCTGTTGTGGCCCTGTTTTTCTTAGTAAGCTAACGAAGGAAACATTCTTGCGTTTTCTTTTCTTTCCCCTATTTTCTTGCTTGCATTCTTTGTAGTTGGATTTAATAGGCTATGTAAAAGTGCAATTTAATTAGTGTGTAATAGAAAATTTTTATTCTTCTGCTTCTAAATTTTCTGTTCTGCAAGTTCGATCTTTCCTTGTTGGCTAGATCTCTGTGTTGCAGGGTTATTAAAAATTTATAGGAAATTGTTGTTGCCCTCGACGAGACAGCTATATTCAATCGGTCATCATGATTTTGGACATTTTTGCTCGAATTTTCTAACTTAACAACCACGATGTGAGAAAGTGGTTAAAAAGAGCGAGACATATGATTTCTAGAGAGTAGAGGGAAGCTTCCTTTCGAGGAAATCCTCTAAAAGGCCTGGCAAGGCTTGTTGAATTGTTTTGGTTTGTACCCCCTTGGGGACAGGTTTCAGAATCAGAGGAAAGAATCCGAGAGATAAACAAGAGTAAACTGTATAATTAGTAATACATCATCTTTAATACCAAGAGGTATTTTCAGAATGGTTGAAAGGGGTGAGTGTGATAGTGTTTAGCATTTTTAAGTTTAAAAATCAAAGATTAGTGTGTGATTTAAGTCATTTTGTATGATTTTGATAGTTATATAATGTCAAAATATTAAATTTAATAATAAATATAATATTTTAAAAATAAATAATACATAACATTTGTATTTATATATATAATATATAAAAGGTTTCAAAGTAATATAAAATAACTTTTAAGTAAATATAAAATCTTTGATTTTATACTTCTAAATAATATTTAGATAGATACATTTAAAGTATCTATACTAATTAATGTGATTTTATTAAATTTGAAAACAAAATTACATTAATATAGCTTCTAGTACTTAAATTTAATATTTTTTATTTATTTTTTAATGTGTTATATAAAATTTTAATATTATTATTACTACTACTGAGAAAGAAAATTAAGTTATTAATTAAGAATAACCAATTGAGTGATAAAAATAATTTTTTTATGTGATAAATGTTTTAATATTATTATAGCCTTTAATTTTTGTGTAGGTTGATCTCATGATTGTAGATCACTTTTGCATAACATAGATTTGTCATGCAATTTGGATATCATTTAGTGAAATGCCCAATTTTTTCTCCTTCGTTCACTAGGATCTTTAGATTTTTCTACCTTTTAAATGTTGGTAGTATTTAAAAATTCATTGGAGATATCACTAGATCACAAATTTTATGTTCTAATTATTTCATAAAAAAAGGTTAAAATTGGCAAGGTGTATATTCAAGCAAAAAAAAAAGTCATATTTATCTTTGTTTTAAATATGACTTGGATTTATATTGAGTTGAACTTGGGTACAATAAATATATAATTTAGGATAAAATAGAACTCTCCCTAGAGTTTAAAAAAAACACTGACCAATAATCCTAATATCAAAACTTTATTGAAATAAGAACTCACCATATTAATTGAATAAAAAATCATATTTCTTATTAAAAATTCAATATGGGTGTCATATATAATGCCAACAAGAAAGAAGAACAAAGAGATGCATTTATGTACCAATTTTAGAGATCTAAATAAAGATTTACTAAAGCATCACTACCCACACCCCTCAATGAAAAAAATACTACAAATAGTGGTTAACATGGAAATATTATCCTTAGTAGATGGATTTTTTAAGTTATAATGAAGTTTGGATCAAGGAGGAAAACTTGATGCACAATAGCATTTACCATAAAATGGGGGACATTTGCCTATGTAAAAGTGCCATTTGAATTGTCAAATGAATAACTACTTTCAAACACACCATGGATATGGTCTTTGAAAAACAAGTTTACAACATATGAGGCATCACAAGAGGTTTTAGATGGCAAGAAATAAGCCATTTTGCTAAATATGTCCACCACTACAAAGACACTATCAAAACCCCTCCTTGTCCTAGGTAGACCCAACACAAAATCCATGCTTATGCTCTCCCATCGCCTAGAAGGAATGGGTAAGGTTTGGTACAAGCTTGCATTGGTAGATTTTCCCTTGGCTTTTTGTCAAATTACACATGTCTCTATAAACTTCCTTACATCTGCTTGCAACTTAGGCCACTAGTAATATCTTTACACAAGGTCAAGGGTTTTGTCAAGACCAAAATGACCTGCCATTACTCCACAATGTGCTGGTATTATGGATATGTTGCATTGATTTTGTCATTGATGTCAACACTTATCCTTTTGGAGATCCACATTGTTGATTTGACACTATGGTTATATTGGTTTACTGTTGAATCAATACATTGTGTTCACCAACAAGGTTAGTGACTTATGCACAATCACTGGTATATGCTCATCGACACGTTATATGGTTCACTGACACTGATGATAACTTGTTATCACCTGGAGATCACTTGATTATGTTGAAGATATGATTTGGATACTTGGTTTTGGTGTTTTTATTATTGGTCTAATTGGGTTGACATATTTGTTGTTACTGGCAAATAGTTCTAGGTTATGGACCGGTATGCATTATCTATTCCAGATTAGCATGACATGTTATGGAGATGATTTATTGATTGGATATTTTTTGTAAATGTATTAAGCTGACATGTTGATCGCATCAAGACTTATTTGTAATTGACTTAATTGTAATATTCTTAGTCAACTGACCTACACATTTGGTCTTAATTTTCATATAAATGATTTGTGAGATGAAGAGTGGTGTGGTGTGGTATTGTAACTTGGTATGTGCAGATATTGAAGAACATATGAGCAGATCATAGAGCGAATGAAGAAGACATCATTTGAAGGATCAAGGAAGGTTTGAAGGTTTTTATCAGAGCTTAAAACAGTACTAAATCCAACATTGCAGATGCACTTTGAAGTAGTACATTATTCTAGGATTTAACCATCCTACTATAGTCATTGTGACTCCCATTTGAGTAGTGTGCTCTAGGTGGTTGGCCTTTCTGCATGTGCAGACTCCATTTGTATACACATACTATCTGCAATAGTATCATCTGATTTTAGGTAAGGTTTCCCACCATGGTTTTCCCCCTGACAGGATTTCCATGTCAAAATATTTGTGTTATGTATTATGGATGTTGTTTCACTTTCTGTTTCATGCATTTTGTTTCACTGGTATTGATATTAACTCCTAATCTATTAAACAACATTAAATTTGGCTTACCGATATTAAGTATTAAGTTGGATTAAGTTATAATTGGGTTTAAATTCATTGACTCCCCACTCTTAGTTGTCCTTCTGGTTCCTAAGAATTGGTATCAAAGCTAAGTCCTCTTTTTGCAGAAGTCTAACAGTTTGAGGACATCCTATGGCAATGAATTTTTTCAAGAAGGACAATCCTAAACTTGATGGAACTAACTATGGTATATGGAAGATTAGATTGGAGACACATCTGAATTGCATTGGAAGAGACATATGGGAAGTTACAAAGAATGATTGTTGGTCGTACTCCGAATCAACCTAATCCACCAACATCAGGTAACGACTTGGAGAATGATTGCAAAGCAAGAGAAGCACTTTTGAGCACATTATCAGATCAACAAATTATGGGATTATCAGATTGATCTACTGCTAAAGCTATTTAGGACAAATAGGAAACATTGAATGAAGGAGATACCACTGTCAAAATTGAAAAACTAGAATGTTACCGAGTTAGGTATGAAAATTTGAAAATGGAAGAAGATGAAAGAATTTCTTCTTTTATCAAAAGAGTTAATGAAATTGTTTGAGGAATACAATGTTGTGGAGTATCCTTAAGTGAAGATGAAATTGTTTCTAAAGTTTTTAGAGCTTTTTAACCGGCTTAGAAAATGAAAGTAACTACTATTAATGAGCTAAGAACAATGCCTAATACATTAGTATCTAGAGATACCTTGGTTGGAAAACTATCAACATTTGAGCTTGAGTAATTTGGTCATGTTGCTACAGTTAAGACTGATTTAGCCTTCAGAGCATCATCATCATCAGACAAATCTGATTGGAAATCACTTTATGTAAAAGAAATTGAAGATATTAGGAAGGAAAATGAAGAACTGGAAGAACTTGAAGCACTATTTGAAAGGAAGATGCCTAAAGGTCCAGTTGGAAGTAAGTATGAAGGAAAATTACCATTTAAATATTTTAATTGCAATAGAGTTGGTCATATAGCATCTAGATGTTCTGATATACATGCAAGATTCAGAGAGGAAGCTAAAATATCATATAAGCCTAACCCTGAATACCAAAGATACAAATTTAAGAAGAACATAGATAAATCATGTTACTATGTTGATGAAGGAGTTACAAATTGTTCTGATGAAGAACTGATAGACAATGGATGGGCATTTGTTGCAATAAAATAAGATCAACCGACACCTACTATTCCACTAGTAGAGTAGGCCCTGGCAACTAAAATTGAGGGAAAAGATGATTGGATCATTGATAGTGGATGTTCACATCATATGCCTAGTGATAAAAGTAAATTCTTATCTTTTTAGGAATATAATGGAGGTCTAGTAAGATTTGGGGATGGTACAACTTGTTTAATCAAAGGAAAAGGCACTATATCTTTTTATTGTAAGCAAAATACTGACAATGTTTATTATGTTGAAGGTTTAAAGCATAATATTTTGAGTGTTGGTCAATTAGTTGAAAAGGGATTTGAGTTACAATTCAAGAATGGAAAATACAAAATCAAAAACATAACTAGATTGGAGATTCCAATCGGTAATTAGACTAAAGGTGGTCTCTTTCATTTGAATAACAATGATAAGACATGTTTGATTGCACATATTGATGAAAGTTGGTTATGGCATAAGAGACTTTGTCATGTAAATTTTGATTCCATTGTAAAGATCAGTTCAATTAAGGCATTAAGGGATTTACCTAAGATTGTGAAACCTCACAATCAGGTATGTAAGGATTGTCAAATGGGAAAGAAAGTTAGAACAACTTTTAAGAGTATTTTTGAGAAATCCAATAATGTTCTTGATTTAATTCGTACTGACTTGTGTGGTCCAGCAAGAACAAAAAGTCTACAGGGAGCGATATTTTATGCTAATTATTGATGATTATTCTAGAATATGTTGGGTTACTTTTCTCAAGGAGAAATCATAGGCTTTTGGAAAATTAAATTTATACAAGGCAATGGTAGAGAATGAAACCGGTAAGAAAATCAAATGTTTAAGATCTAATCAAGGAGGAAAATTTACATCTAAGGAATTTAATGCATTCTGTGAAGTGAATGGAATCAAAAGACAACTATTAACTGATGAATACTGATGAACAGTTAGTACCAAACCAATACTGAGAGGGGGGGGGGTGAATCAGTACAGACAAAAAAAACTTTCCCTGAACCAGTTTGACTGCAAAGACTGCACTTAACTGGTAAACAGTAACACCGGTCTAAATCAAGGCACTACCAGTAAAACACAGTGGGAATGTGAGAGACATGAACCAGTAACACTTAGGTCTCCACACAATCTAATATCTCATTTCCACTTCACCTGTATGCATAAACAAGTAATATATCATCAGAAATATAATGACTGTTGTTTCAACATGCTTTACCGCTTGACAGAAAATATTAAAGCATCACACATGACACACTGATTTTTCATGTGGAAACCCAATTGGGAAAAACCACAGTGGGGATGAATACCCACAAGCTATTCTTTGAAATCTTCTGAAGTCCACTCTGTTAGGAGCCTAGTCTAGTTAAATACTTTTACAATAGGTTCTTCTAGGAACTAATCCTGCTAGGGATCACCCAGTTAAGGGATGGCTAAATACCCAGTTAAAGGTTAGAACCCTGTTAAAGGTTACCTCACAGGAGGATTTGAAGAACTCATTGAATTGAGTCACCCTATTAAAGGATTTACACAAAATCCTATTAAAGCTACCCTGTTAAGCGATTTTCCAACTACTAAAATGGTTAGAAGTCAAGAGGTAATACACTAATCTTATAACAGCACACAATGCCAAGGCAGATCCTCTTTAGCTCCTTTGCTTCTGCAATCACACTCTGCAAGTATCAACACACTTCTCCGGTCTGGCAAGAATCAAGTATCTCTTCACATGGATACACAAATAACATTTTCCAACAACTTCAAAATGAAAAACATCATCGACCTTATAGGAAACAAATAGTTCGGTAACATAAACCCTAAACCCTAAATATTTAGGTTTAACAATTCAGTCAGTTCAATTCTGACCATTAATCACACTGCATTGAATACAACAGTCTTGAACAGATCTCAAGACATTCTCCAAATTTCATTCTTTGCCACTTTAGGAAGTTGATAACCCATCACGTACTCTACACTGTTTATAGAGACTTCGCACATTCTCGAGGTAGATAGGATCAATCTTCTTCATGCAAATTCCTCAAGGAAATCCTTCATGCACACAAGGCAAACATGGCAACATGGTTTGGTCTTCATTACAATGTTAACTCATCACAAGACGTCATCAGTTGAATCACATAGTCATGGAATGCATCAATCGGAAACCCTAAAGCTGAGACTACCAATCGGTAGTCATGCGAAATGAAACCCCGATACAAAACTTCCCATATACCAGTTCTCATTCCAACATACCGCTTCACTTTTTCACATATACCGGTTCACAATATCATACCGGTTCTTACATATACCGGTTCAAAATATCATACCGGTTCCTTTGCTAGTTTTCTTACTTCAATATACTGGTTCATACTTCAGCATATTGACATCAATAACAACATACAATATCATCATGTCATCAAGCTCTGCATATATGCCAACATCAGCACCCCAGACACCTTAGCAGAATGGAATTATGGAAAGGAAGAACAAAATTATTCTAGAAGCAGCGAGAAGCATGATATTGGAAGCAAATCTACCTCATGTGTACTGGAGAGAAGTAGTGAATACATCAGTTTACACTTTCAATAGAGTTCACATCAAAGGTGAAACTGGTAAGACCCCTTATGAACTATGGTTTGGTAATACTCCTACTCTTAAATACTTCAGAAAATTTGGAAGAAAATTCTATATTAGTAGAGATGAGTATGTTGGTAAATTTGATCCTGGAAGTGATGAAGGAATATTTCATGGTTCTTCATCTAAGAGGAAGGCATATAGATGTTTTAATAAAAGATTGTAGAAGGTCATTGAAAGTGCTAATGTGAAGATATATGAACACTTTAGAGGAAATTCAAGGTCTGTAGATTCTAAACCGGTAGTTGAGATGATCATAAATGAACCAATACAAATTGCACCAGTACAAAATGTGGATCCAGTCACACTGACTTCATCAGAGAATTCCACAGTGTCTGGAGAACATCAGCATGTGAATAAACCCAGGCATGTAAGACCAAATCACTCAAAAAATTAGATAATTAGGAATAAGTATCAAGGTGTTATCACAAAAGGAAGACTGGCAAATGAAGAGGTATGCTTAATTTCTCAAATTGAACTAGCATCTGTTATTGAATCATGTCAAGATGAACATTTGATAAAAGCAATGGAAGATGAATTAGAACAAATTGAAAAGAACAATACATGGACATTAGTTCGCTTGCCTAAAGACAAATATGTAATTGAAACTAAATGGGTATTTAGAAATAAATCCAATGATAATGTACTGCTCAAAATAGCATCTTCATATGCTGGATTCAGTACCGGTTTAGCTCTAATTTTCCTTCTTCAAACCTTCCTTCAATCTTGAATGATGTTTATGTGTATAGCTCTACTAATATTCGCATATACATTATTACAATCCTTTTCCCAATCCTATAACAATCTCATAAATGAGATCTTACATTTATACCATAACCCAAGACCGATTGAGTAGGTCAGCTTCACTAAAGATATTATAATAAAATCAATTAAAAATGAATCAATATCTAATGCATCATGTCGGCTCAATGCATTTACAATAATAACAATTCATCTTCATGGCGTGTCGTGCTGATCTAGAATAGATATGCTTGCTGGTGCATAACCTCGACCTATTTGCCAATAACAACAAATATAAAAACCCAAATAGACCAATGAACAAATCACCAAAACAAAGTGTCCAATCAATGTCTTCAACATAACCAAGTAGTCTCCAAGTTATTCCAAGTGTCAGTGAACAATATAACCTACTAGTGAACCGAATACCGGTGACTGTGCATAAGTCACTGAACATGCCGGTGAACATAATCAAGAATCTCCAAGTGCTAATAAGTATTGACAGGTGTTGACATCAATGACAAAACCATACCAATATATCAAAATATCAACAATCTCCCCCTTTGGCATTGATGGCAACACAAGATGGAAAAACCATCAAAGTACCAAAACTGAAATGCCAAAAACCAAAAACCAACAATCTCCCAAAGAGATCATTAACTAGAAATTAAAATACAGATACAGAGAGTAATAATCTCTCCCTAAATACAATTATCTCTCTCCAGTAATCTATCCATAAGAACATAACAATCTCTCCCTCTTTGACATCAAATGCCAAAGTAGTACAAAAACCAGATTCAAATAGTTCATACAAAATACCAACTCATTAGAAAGTACCAACTACTCCCCCTGAGAAGTAGCTCTCCTCATCAAAGCCGAAATAAAAGATTTCTCTATTAATTCTGCTAGTTGATGACAAACATCAACTGTCTAAGTCTCTACCAGTGGGGGTATAACCCAAGCTACTCTCTGAGATATTCAAATGTTTCCTTAGGTAAAGGCTTACTGAAAATATCTGCAATCTTCTCTTTAGTATTCACATAAACCAACTTCACTTCTTTTGCTTCAACATTCTCTTTCAGAAAATTGAATTTGATAGAAACATGTTTAGTCTTTGAGTGAAATACCAGATTCTTAGATATATCAATTGCTGCCAAATTATCACAATAAATAGTTATAGGTTCCTTGCATTTTACCTTTATGTCCTTAAACATTTGTTTGATCCATAATACTTGTGTGCAATTAGTTGCTGTTGCAACATATTCTGATTCTGTTGTTGATAAAGATGTGCAACTCTGTTTCTTACTCAACTAAGAAATTAATCTGCTACTAAGAAAAAATGCTCCACCGGTGGTACTTTTTTTGACATCTACATCTCCTGCCCAATTTACATCTGTGTATGCACATAAATCAAATTTTTCATCTCTAGGATACCATAAGCCAAGATTTGTAGTGCCTTGTAGATACTGGAAAATCCTTTTTACTGTTGATTCATGATTTTCTTTAGGATTACTCTGAAATCTTGAAATAATACATATTGCATTCATAATATCAGGTCTTGTTTGTGTCAAATATAATAAACCTCCTATCATAGACTTGTACCTAGTCAGATTAACAGGTGTTGATTCATCCTTCAAAGACAATTTATCAGTTGTAGTCATAGGTGTGCTTACCAGTTTAGAGTTATCCATGCCAAATTTCTATAGTAATTCCTTTAAATACTTAGATTGACATAAGAATATATCTTTATCAGTTTGTGAAATCTGCAATCCTAAAAAAAAAATTATCTCCCCAATCATAGACATTTCAAATTCTTCCTGCATCTTATTAGAAAAGTCTTTACATAATCCATCTTCTCCTCCAAATATTATATCATCAACAAAAACTTCTATAACCAAGATGTTACCATTATTCACTTTGTAGTATAGATTATTGTCAAGATTACCTTCAGTGTAACCAATATTCAAGAGATATTTGTCCAATCTAGCATACTAAGCTCTCGGAGCTTCCTTTAGTCCATACAAAGCTTTCGTTAACCTCCAAACCATATCCTTGTCATTTGTTAATGAAAATGCACCAGGTTGTTCAATGCAAACTTCCTCTTCAAGATCACCATTCAGAAAAGCACATTTAACATCCATTTGATATACTTTGTAGTTTTTGTGTGGTGCGAAAGCCAAGAATAATCTGACTACCTCAATTCTGGCTACCAGTGCAGAGGTTTTATTATAATCAACTCCTTCTTTCTGTGAATATCCATTACACACTAATCTTTCTTTGTTTCTGATTACCTTGCCATCTTCATTAAGTTTATATTTGAATACCCATTTAGTTTCAATTAGATTTTTGTCTTTAGGTCGGGGAACCAATGTCCATGTGTTATTATTTTCAATTTGTTCCAATTCATCTTCCATAGCTTTAATCCAATGTTTATCTTCACATGCCTCATTAACTGATGTTGGTTCAATTTGAGAAATAAGACATACCTCTTCATTAGCCAGTCTTCCTCTAGTCATAACACCTTGATACTTGTTCCCAATTATCTAATCTTCAGAGTGGTTCAATCTTACATACCGAGGTGTTTTTACTTCTTGTTGTTCCTCAGTCACTGTTGAATCCTAAAATGATACCAGTGTGACTGGATCATCATTTTGTACTGGTGTACTCATTGTAGGTTCATTTGATATTATTTCAATTGTCGATTAAGAGTCCATGTACCTTGAATTTCCTTTAAACTGTTCATCAATCTCCACATTTGCACTCTCAACAATTTTCTGCAATCTCTTGTTAAAACATCTATATGCTTTGCTCTTAGATGAATAACCAAGAAATATTCCTTCACTTCTAGAATCAAATTTTACAATATAATCATCTCTTCTAATATAGCATTTACTTCTAAATATTCTGAAATATTTAAGAGTGGGAGTATTACCAAACCATAGTTCATGAGGGGTCCTACCAGTTTCACCTTTGATGCGAACTCTATTGAATGTATAAATTGTTGTATTCACTACTTCTCTCCAATATACATGAGGTAGATTTTCTTCTGATATCATGCTTCTAGCTACATCAAAAATAGTTCTATTCTTTCTTTCCACAACTCCATTTTGCTAGTGTGTCTGGGGTGCTAATAACTATCTTCTGATCCCATTCACTTCATAGAATGCATTGAATTCCTTAGATGTGAATTCACCTCCCTGATTTGATCTCAAACATTTTATTTTCTTACTGGTTTCATTCTCTACCATCACCTTGAATAGTTTGAATTTCCCAAAATCTTATCTTTTCTCCCTGAGAAAAGTAACCCAACACATTCTAGAATAGTCATCAATGATTAGCATAAAATATCTATCTCCTTGTAAACTTCTAGGTCTTACTGGACCACATAAATCAGTGTGAATTATGTCAAGAACATTATTGGATTTTTCTGGAATACTCTTAAAAGATTCTCTAACTTGCTTTCTAAATTGACATTCCTTACATACCAGATTGTGAGGTTTAGCAATCTTAGGTAAATCTCTTACTGCCTTAGTTGTACTGATTTTTACAATGCAACCAAAATTTACATGACAAAGTCTCTTATGCCATAACTAACTTTCATCAATATGTGCAATCAAACATGCCTTCTCATAGTTATTCAAATGAAAGATATTAATTCTAGTTTGATTACAGGTTGCAATTTCCAAACCTGTTCTGTTCATGATTGTACATTTACCAATCTTAAACTGTAACTGAAATCCTTTCTCAACTAATTGACCAACACTCAAGATATTATGCTTCAAACCTTCAACATAGTAAACACTATCAGTATTGTGCTTACCATCAAAAGATATAGTGCCTTTTCCTTTGATCAAACAAGCTTTATCATCTCCAAATCTTACTAGACCTCCATTATATTCCTAAAAGTTTAAGAATTTACTTTTATCACTAGTTATATGATCTAAGCATCTCGAATCAATGATCCATTCATCCTTATCTTCAATTTTAGCTGTCAGGGCTTGCTCTACCAGTTTAACAATAGGTGTCATTTGATTATCTATGATAGCAACAAAATACCATTCATTGTCTATCGATTCCTCATCAGAATCATCAGTAACTCCTTCATCAACATAGTAACAATATTTGTCTCTATTCTTCTTAAATATGTATCTTTGATGTTCAGGGTTAGGCTTATGTGTTCTTTTAGCTTCTTCTTTCAATCTTGCATGTCTATTAGGACACCTAGATGCCATGTGACCGATTTTATTGTAGTTAAAACATTTAAAGGGTGATTTACCTTCATACTTACTTCGAACTAGACCTTTAGGCATTTTCCTTGCAAGTAGTGCTTCAAGTTCTTCCAATTCTTCATTTTCTCTCCTTCTTTCTTCAATTTCTCTTGCATAAAAGGCTTTCCAATCAAATTTATTGAATGATGATGATGATGCTGATGATGATGTTGATGCCTTGAAAGCTAAATCAATCTTAATTGTAGCAATAGGACCAAATTCCTCAAGTTCAAAAGATGAAAATTTTCTAACCAAAGTGTCTCTAGATACTGATGTATTAGGCATTGTTCTCAATTCATTTATAGTAGTAACTTTCATTTTATATGCCAGTGGCAATGCTCTTAAAACTTTAGAAATAATTTCATCTTCACTTAAGGTTCGTCCACAACATTGTATACCCAAAATAATTTCATTTACTCTTTCCATAAAAGTAGAAATCCTTTCATCTTCTTCCATTTTTATATTTTTATACCTGACCCAAAAGCATTCAAGTTTTGCAATTTTGACTGTGGAATCTCCTTCATTCAATGTTTCCAATTTGTCCCAAATAGTTTTAACAGTAGATCTATCTGATAATCCTATGATTTTCTGATCTGACAATGAGCTCAAGAGTGCTTCTCTTACATTGCAATCATTTTCATCATCTTTACCCAAAGTTGGTGGATTAGGTTGACCTAGAGTAGGAGAAACATAACCATTCTTTGTAACACCCCATATATCTTTTCCAATGCAATTCAAATGTGTCTCCATCCTGATCTTCCATATGCTATAGTTAGTTCCATCAAGTTTAGGAATGTCCTTCCTGAAATAGTTAGAAGCCCTAGGATCTCCTCAAGCTGTTAAACTTCTGCAAAAAGTGGACGACTAGGCTCTGATACCAATTGTTAGGTCCTAGAGAAAACTGAGAGGGGGGGGGGCGGGGGGGTTGAATCAGTTGTCCAATTAATTCAAACCAAAATTAACTTTACCAAAACTTAATGCTTAATACCGGTAAACCAAAATTTATGCCGATAGACAATTTTATCAGTTAATTGCAGTACCAATAAATATTAAAGCATGAAACCAAAAGACAATAACATCCACAACACATAACACAGATATTTGTATGTGGAAACCCTGTAAGGGGAAAAACCATGGTGGGAAACCTTACCCACAATCAGATGATACTACTATAAATAGTATGTGTGTACAATGTAGAATGGCAAACTGCCTAGAGCTCACTGCTCAATCACAAAGTGGGAGTCATATTGACTACAATTGGATGGTTAAATCCAGTGATAATGTACTGCTCAAAATAACATCTTCATATGCTAGATTCAGTACCAGTTTAGCTCAAATTTTCCTTCTTCAAACCTTCCTTCAATCTTAAATTATGTCTGTGTGTATAGATCTGCTAATATTGATATATACCTTATTACAATCCTTTTCCCAATCCTATATCAATCTCATAAACGAGATCTTACATTTATACCATAACTTAAGACCAATTGAGTAGGCCAGCTTCACTAAAGATATTAAAATAAAATCAATGAAAAATGAATCAATATTTGATGCATCATGTCGGCTCAATGCATTTACAATAATAACAAATCATCTTCATGATGTGTCATGCTGATCTGGAATAGATATGCTTGCTGGTGCATAACCTCGACCTATTTGCCGGTAACAACAAATATGCAAACCCAAATAGACCAATGAACAAATCACCAAAAAAAAGTGTTCAAATAATGTCTTCGACATTACCAAGTAGTCTCCAAGTTATTCCAAGTGCCGGTGAACAATATAACCTGCCGATGAACTGAATACTAGTGACTGTGCATAATTAGTGAACATGCCAGTGAACATAATCAAGAATCTCCAAGTGCTGATAAGTGTTGACCTGTGTTAACATCAATGACAAAACCATATCAACATATCAAAATACCAACAAGGAGAGATATATACTCTTTGTATTTTGGTTTTGATTTCTGTTATTGATCTATTCTGGAGATTGTTAGTTTTTGGATTTCGGCATTTTGCTTTGGCACTTAGACGTTTTTCCATCCAGTGTTGTTGTCAATGCCAAAGGGGGATATTGTTGGTATTATGGATGTGTTGGATTTATTTTTTCATTGATGCCAACACTTATCCTTCTGGAGATCTACATTGTTGATTTGGCACTATGGTTATATTGGTTTACTATTCAACCGACACATTGTGTTCACTGACAAGGTCAGTGACTTATGCATAGTCACCGATATATGCTCACCGACAGGTTATATGGTTCACCAACACTAATGATAATTTGTTATCACCTAGAGATCACTTGATTATGTCAAAGACATGGTTTGGATACTTGGTTTTGGTGTTTTGGTTATTGGTCTAATCGGGTTGGCATATTTGTTGTTACCGATAGATAGGTCTAGGTTATAGATTAGTATGCGTTATCTACTCCAGATCAGCACAACACATTATGGAAATGATTTATTGATTGGATATTATTGTAAATATATTAAGCTGACATGTTGTATCGCATCAAGACTTATTAGTAATTGATTTAATTGCAATATTCTTAGTCAGCCGACCTACACATTTTCTCTTAAGTTTTCTATAAATGATTTGTGAGATAAAGAGTGGTGTGGTGTGGTATTATAACTTGGTATGTGCGAATATTGAAGATCATATGAGAAAATCATAGAGTGAATCAAGCAAACATTATTTGAAGGTTCAAGGAAGGTTTGAAGGTGTTTATCAGAGCTTAAACTGATACTGAATCCAGCATTGCAGATGCACTTTGAAGCAGTACATTATTCTAGGATTTAACCATCCTACTATAGTCATTACTCCCTGTTGAGTAGTATGCTCTAGGCGGTTGGCCTTTCTACATGTGTAGACCCCATTTATATACACATACTATCTACAGTAGTATCATCTAATTGTGAGTATGGTTTCCCATCGTGGTTTTTCCCCATATAGGGTTTCCACATCAAAATATTTGTGTTATGTGTTGTGGATGTTGTTTCTCTTTCTGTTTCATGCATTAAGTTTCACTGGTATTGATACTAACTACTAATATGTTAACCGACATTAAATTTGGCTTACCAGAATTAAGTATTAAGTTGGATTAAGTTATAATTGGGTTGAAATTCATTGACAACTGATTCACCCCCCTGTCTTAGTTGTCCTTTTGGTTCCTAACACAATGCTTCTCCCTAATGATATTTAGTCTCATAGAATACTTAGGAATGCATAATTGTCCACCTTTAAATAGAAATCCATCTTGTATCAGAAATTCAGAAATTTAACATGATATCGATCACCAAAAGATTCACATATCTTGTACATCTCTCAAAAATCTTCATCAGCATCATACATATTCTTCAAGGAGTCAATGCCAACACTTTCCATCTTAATTTGATTGATAGTTAAGACCCTCCTGCTCAAGGCATCTGCAACTTTTTCCTTGTTCCTCTTTTTGTGCTTGAGGTTGAAGGTGAAAGCATGTAGGGTTTCTACCCACTTCATGTGCCGGTGGTTTAACTTCTCTTAGCTATTTATGAATCTTAGAGCCTGGTTATCAATGAAAACTATGAACTTCTTAGGCAATAAATAGTGCCTCCACTTCTTCAATGACTGAACCAAAGCATACATCTCCAAGTCATAGGATGAGTATCTCCTCTTGGCATCATTTAGTTTTTCACTATAAAAAGAAATTGGCCTTCCTCCTTGATTGAAAACTACCCCATAGCCATGTGGCTTGCATCACATTCCACCTGAAATATCTTGTTGAAGTTCGGTAGGGAAAGGACTGGTTATTCTGCAACTTTCTTCTTCAAAGTTTCAAATGAGTCATTTGCCTCCTTGGTCCAACTAAACCTAAACTTTTGTCCTCCTTTTATGGTGTCAATCATAGGTGCACAAACATGACTAAATCCTCTTATAAACTTCCTATAAAAATTTGCTAAACCATGGAAAATCTAGACATCATCATCATTTTAGTTGTTGACCAGGACAATATAGCACTTACCTTCTCTTGGTCCATTTTCAACTCACCTTGTGAGATTACAAATCCCAAGTAGATGATCTCCTCCTGCATGGACAAACACTTATCTAAATTTATCCTAAGTTTCTCTTCATGTATCCTTTTGAGGACCATATCTATATGTTTGAGGTGATCTTCCCTTGTGTGGCTAAAGATCAAAATATCATCAAGGTATGCTATCACAAACTTTCCTATGAACTCCACCAAGACCTCATTCATCAACCTCATAAAGGTACTAGGGGTGTTGGACAACCCAAATGGCATGACCTTGCACTCATACAACCCCTCATTGGTTTTAAAATTTGTTTTCCATTCATCACCTAGCCTTATTCTAATTTGATTGTATCCACTTTTTAGATCCATTTTTGTGAAATATTTATCACTCCCCAAGCAATCAAGTAAATCCTCTATCCTAGGGATTGGGAACCTATACCTTATAGTTATATTTTTGCTGGCCCATAAATCTATGCATAGCCTCCAAGTGCCTTCTTTCTTGGGTGCAAAGACTATCGGCACTGCACATGGGCTTAAGGTTTTGCCAATTAGTCCCGATTCTATCAACTCCTCAATTTTTCTTTCCATCTCTGCATTCCAATCTGGGGTAAGCTTGTATGCTTCTTTATTTGGTAAGGTAGATCTAGGGATCATATCTATGCAATGACCGATGTCTCTCACTAGTGGCAAGGATCTTGGCACTCCATTTGAGATGATGTCTTTGCATTTTCCAAGTAACTATCTGACTATAGGGTCTATGTGCCTTTCCCTTCTTCTTTCCACTCTGCAAATTGCTCCTTCTTTGTCATCTTGGACTTAGGGATGAGGGCATTGCAAATTGCACCCTTCTCTGCAATCTCCTTCATGAACTGCTTTCCTTCTACCAACAATACTTTGGCATCTTTTGCCTTCTGTTCTATCTCACACTCTATGAGGGGTAAAAGCTCTACCACCTTACCATCTTTGGTAATTGAATAGGTGTTTCTAACCCCATTATGGTAAGCCTTCAAATAAAACTTCCATGGTCTCCCAAATAAGAGATGACATGCATCCATCTTGGCTATACCAAATAGAAACCTATCCTTGTATGATCCAATCTGAAACTCTACTCGAACCTACTCTTCTACCACTTCTTGTTGACCTTGGGTGAGCCATGAGACCTTATAGGGGTAAGGATGTGGCAATCTTCTCAACTTAAGCTTCTCTACCATTTAAAGAGACACAAAATTTTTAGTAGACCCGGAGTCTATCAAGACCTTGCATACTTTTCCTCCTGCCTTGCAGGTAGTCTTGAAAAGAGACTTTATTTGTGGGGGCTCCTTTTCAGGTACCTTCGTGGTGGTTACTGCTCTGCTCATCATCAGAGCCTCTCCTCTTTTGAAGCTTGTAGCCTTCTCCGGACATCTCTTGGCCATGTGCCCTTCTTGGTTATATTCGTTGCATCTAGGAGGTCCTCTACCTTAGAATCTTCCTATAGAGGGTGCTCTTCTGCCCCTAAAGTTCCCTCTTTGACTGTAGCCTCCTCCTTGGTTATAATTCCTCTCTCCTTTGGTGCCTTCTTGGCTAGACTCACCTTTGTATCCAAAACCATTTCCTCTACCTCTAAAAGGGCCCCTTCACCATATTTTATGTCTCCCTTTGCCTCTTTCATTTTGTTCCTACCTTCTCTTTATCTTCTCTTCCACCTTGAGTGCCAATTCAAAGCACTTTTGGACTGTCTCTGGGGTGTGGAGATTAAATCTTCTTAGATGGCAAATCTCAGTCCATTGAGATATCTCACCACCTTCTCATCTTCACTCTCCTTTGCTTTGGTCTTCACACACAACTTCATGAACTCCTTTATGTAGGAACTCACTTCCATCTCCTTCTGCTTCAAGTTTTTTCTTCCCTTATGCAATTGGACATTATAGTCCACTAGAACATAGGCTTTCTTCACCAAAGCCATCATCTTCTTCCAAGTAGCAACTTTTATTTTCCCCTCTTTCACCCTCTCATCTTGGATTAAATTCCACCAAGTAAGTGCAGCCCCTTTCGTTTTGGATTGGGCCATCTTCACCCTTTGGTGCTCTGGTATGTCTTCATTCTCAAAGAAATTGTCCAGGGAGTCTATCCACTCCATCACTATAACGGGTCCCATCTTATCAGCAAACACTAGTAGATACAATTTCACATGCATTTTTCTTCTTTCCAAGGAATTGAGGGCACTCATCAAGGGTCTCTGGTTTGTAGGAACCTCTAGTTCTTCCTTCCTAGAGATCTCCTCTTCATCCCCTTCTTCATATCCTCCAAAGTCTCTCTCTCCCCTCTCCACTATATCCTTTAATTGGTCCATCTCATTTCTCAAGGCCTGATTCTCAAGCTTGACTACTCTTCTCTCTACCATCTGCTTCTTCACCAGGACATTCAACTCAACATTGGTCATCCTTGATGAGTCATCTTGGGATCCCTCTTCTTCTAACATCTTGTCTTCTTCTCAAGTCCAAAGTACACTTCTATGCTCTGATACCACTTGATGCAGAGGGCTCCTTACACCTAAGGACAAGCCCAAAATGTTAGGGTCTAACCCTTCAAATGAAAAAAAATTACCCTACAAGGAAGGACTCCACATCTTAAGGTTTTGAACTACTCTCCACTACTCAAGCCTAACACCTACTCAAAATGAGTAAATGGCTTTAACTTCTCAAACATGCCTCACCTGTAACTCCTGCTCTTAGAGGCTTTGGAATTGTTCCATTCATGACTACTAAGGACTGTTCCAAGCATTGGTTTAGGGTTTTGTCTTCAAATCCTTATACCTCCTTTGGAAACCTACCCCCTTGGCTAGTAGCCCTATTTAGCGAGAGAATTGACCGTAACTCCAAAATATTCCATACACTCTGACAAACTACTCACCATTCCAGATACCCTTTTGGAAGTTACACTCATCCCCAAAATGGGTTTACAATATCTGCAACCTAAAGGTCTGAACCCCTTAGAAGTCTAGAGACCTAATTAGGGCCATTAGTCCTAATTTACAAAGAAACCCCCATTACTGGTACCACAACTGCAAAACCAACTTTATGATCATGTGGGAAGTGGTGAAGAATCTCTAATTCCTGGGTTACATGCCGAGAATCTACCACTATCAAATTTTATGATGACTGTCCTAAATTTACTTAAGGTAGTCACATCGAGATGCCTACCTTGTTTTGCTTCTTTCTCCTCACAACCAAGTCTCCCTTGCAAAAACCCATGAAAATCTTAAAATACATAGGCCAATCCTACACTCCAATATATGATGCTTCTAATGTGGTTGTGAAGTTATTTGATGGCTTCTCTTGTCCTACCATTGGTTCTATCACCCTTCCTATTGAAGTTCATACTAAATTAATGGATGTTGACTTTGTTATCATACCCTCTTTTGAGCAATTCTGTGTGAAGTTGGGCTATCCTTGGCTATCTTCCATGAAGGCTATTGCTTATCCAATTCACAAGTGTCTAAAATTTCCTCACAATAGAAAAACCATAGCCATGAACCATAGCTTATTTTGTCCATTCGAAGGAAGCCCCAATGTTCCTATTGATTTCTTTGTGCCTAAACACTTTCAATCTCTTCCATCAAGGAGCGATGCTCTTTTTCAATCTTATAAAAAATGGAAGAATGATATGATCTTATCCTTAAGTCAACCTAGGTCTCCAACACTCAACATTCCTATTATTCGTCAAGATGAGGTTCTTCCACTCAACCTATTCCTATGGATGTAACTTTACCTTCTCTTAAGGAGAACAACAATATTCCTCCTAAGGTTAGACCTATACCTCCTCCTCATGATGGACCTAGCCTCCTTCCTATACCTAATATTCCTCCTTTCTATGGCACAGTTCCACCTACTTCCTCTTATCGAGAGAAGAGGCCTTCTTCTCCTCTTTTTCAACCAAAAAGACCTCAACCTAAACCTTCAACCATCAAGGAGAGAAGCATTCCTACTTATGTTCCTCCTCCTCAACCTTCCACCAAGAATCAACAAAATTGTTGTGTGAGAGAACACTAACGAGGATGGCGTGTTCGATCTCATGAATCTATCCCTCAAAATACTCAGTCTCCTCAGACTCTGACAGTTGACATGATTCCCTTTTCTCCCAAGCAATATATTCAACCTACATATCCAAATCATAAGTTTCACAAAACATGTGATGGTTTTACTCCAATTCATGTTCTTGCTCCTCTTTTTCTAAAATTTGATGAAGTAATGGGTGAAATTGTTATTCATAATCACAATACAACTCCTAATGCTTCTGATTATGAGTATGAGTATGTTGATGTGGACAAACATTTATGAACTAAATTTTCACAAACCTTAATCCTAGCCCCTAGAATCGAACAAAGTGACTTACAACATGAGCATAGTCCCTGTTTGGATCTTATGATAGCTCCATCTATTGTGTTTGATGTCATTCCTCTGGCATGTTCCTCGCCTTCCCAAAATAGTGATCAACAAGACTGGGAGGCGGATGTCAGTCTATATTAGCGATATTAGCACTGTATCTATCTTCTCTCTCTCTCTCCTTTCTTTCTCTTTTGTGACCATTCTTCTATGTGTATCCATGCTCTTCTATTATCCCCTTAATTTCTTCTTGGGGATGATGAAAAGTATTGAGATATTTTCTTGGTCTCTTTCATGTTGACTCAAAATACATCTTCTCTTCCATTTATTCCAAGGTAGCATCCTTTGTGGAATGACAATTATTATATGTACATAAACATACATGATATACATGAGTTATCATACAACATACTGACCTTGAGGAAAGTGAAGCTACCTTGTACCTCATGTTTTATGTCCATTATCCTTAGGTTTATTCCTTGATTGGGGGCGTAAATCCTTGAGATAACATTCTTCATCTCTTCTCTCTCTCTTGGGTGTATTTTACCTTAAAGAAATCTCTCCCGATAAGGCATGTGCAATCACTTTAACGTGGGGGCATACACTATGCTCATAATTTACTTCTTGATACTTAGAATTACTTAGTGAACTTCGTTTTTCTTTGAAATCTTTAGTATCCTTTCTTTCATGACTCGTAGTGAGGGGAACTTTTCTACTTACAGTCATGGTTATTTCCTTCTTGATCTTCCCTTCTACTTTTTCAATCAAAGTTGTAAGATCCTAGGTCCACTAGGGCTTGGTGCATCTTTCCTCCTTGACATGGTAAAAGTAATTTAATCTTATTTCCTTGTACTTTACTGGTAGTATTGGTCTCTGATCAGGCTAGAAGATTCGATCTCATGTGTGTGATGAACCTAATGAACATAAAATTGTGACCCTACCAATTTTTTACTTCATTAGGTTCATCACACATGTGAGATCAAATCTTCTAGCTTGATCGAAGACTAGAGACTACTCAACCCTCAGAATTTGCTTCTCCCTTGGCCTCCACACCACCCTGTCTGCACTTTACCTTGGAGAAAGAGGTAGGAAAGGGGCATGGCATCCCTGTCCCCCCTAGGAAAGAGGCATGGTGCCCTTGTCCTCCCAGGATAGGGTTGTGGTGCCCCTATCCTTACCCTATTTTAGGGCAGGACCTTTCCTAGAGCATGCATTGTAGCTTGTGTAGTGAGAAGAAAACTTCCCCGATGTCGGCCTGTGACAAAAATTAGTTTCATTAACCCTAATTGACATATATTTAAGTTGCATTTGCCCTGTCATTTGGGTAAGGGGTAAGTTGGTCAATTTGTATAAAATTGTGATCAAGCATTCAAGAGCATTCAAGAATTCCTTTCCAGCATTGAGCATTCTCAAGTCTACCTTCAAGGCTAGGTGTTGCATTCAATTCAAGGATTCAATCATTGAAGAGGAGATTGATTTCATATTCAATTTCACACAAACATTTCTATCAACATTGCTATTACAACCTCCCTTGAGGTGATTTACATTTTAGTCTTTCATTTACATCTACTTGCAAGTACTTTCTTTCATTACTTGGTTAATTCCAAAACTGGGGTTTTACCTAAAGGCATACCCCCAATCCCAACCCATTTTCCTCTCTTTTCTATGTGTAGGTTGCAGGTGCATAGTTGTACTTTCAGATTCAGGCTCCATTTACAAAGGCAGAAAAGCCCTTTTTGTTTCACATATTTTTCAGAGGACCGTGTACATTCCCACCACTATTTGAACAACTTTTCCTCAAATTTACAAGGTGACTTCGTCTCAACATATTTCTACCAAATCCAGGTGCACAACTTCATTCCATACTCCAATCTCAAGTTATAGTTAGTTCTTTGTCACTTTTACACTACATAATTCAATCAATTCATTTCCATTTCAAATAGGAAGAGGGGATTAGCTTATCATTCCTATTTCACTTAGAATTCTATCTTCTTCTTTGAAGATTGAATCTAGTGAATTATCCTCTCCTTTTCCAATGTAAATGGGTGAAAAGTGTTTGAAGGGAAATCCGTAGTGAAAATATCATCTCTCCTTGGAGGGAAAGGGTATTTTTTCTCTTGATCTCTCATTCACACATTTCACCATATTACACGAGCTTAAAATGATGCCCGGTTAGGAGCAGACCGTGTTAGGAGTCACCCAGTTAAGGGATTTAGAATATGAGCTCTATTAGGAGCTTTTCCTTATTAGAAGAAACCTCATAAGAGGATTTAAACTAAAGTTGTTGAGCTACCCATTTATGGGATTTACATGAACAAAGCTTGTTAGGACCTACTTGGTTAAGGGATTTTGAACTTGGTGCAACTTTTAGGGAACAATAGATGAACGATATGGAAATAGTACATCTTGCTTGCTTGTTAAGATTTACTTAAGCTTCAATCTTCTTCACTCATGTAGACACACTCCTCTAGTTTGGCTACACTCTCTTTTCTCATATTACCGACACAATAAAATTCATTAAAACTAACTTAAATACACTTTACATTTTTGTCAAATGAATTTACATAATAGATCGTCACAGATCATTACAAATCATCATACAAATCATTACAATAAATTACAAGATAATTACAACTGTTGAATGATCATAACTCATCACAACACATCGATCTGATAATGCGTTAGACCCTTGAAACATTCTTTTATTCTCTTATTTGTTTCCCAAGAAATTCAATCCTCAATCATGCCAAAACAATATTTTAATTTCTCACATGAGTTGTGACATGTCACCATCAAGTTATGAACATAATGAAATTCACTGCCAAACCATAAAGCATCACCAAGTAAGAGATCTTTTTACCAGTTGTAAAACCTTGCTAAAACCCTATTGAAAATAAAACAGTAAATCACAAACATGACTTCCGGTTGTCGAAACCTGATGTGGTTCAGCTCATAGGCTCATTACAATGATATAAACACATGTTTCAAACCGCAACACCTAATTCCTCATCAATCTTCAAAACCAATTGCTTAAGTATAACATTGTTTCATGTCTACTGGTTAAAGTCCTATTTGCTAGGTTTTCTATCAGCTGCACAATTCATCTCACCAACTTAATCCATTACTAATTAGGTTACACCAGTAAACCTAGATGTCAAAGTAATCAAGAATAAATAATTGTCATAGTTTCCATCAATGACAACACAAATAATTGATGACCAAGTCACCAACCAATATCTCAATCTATACTGATCATACATCACCATGACATCATTCTCCTTATCATAACAACTATATCATCACCAACGGCCCTTCAATATATCATCACCAACAATCCTTCAATATATCATCACCAACAGTCCTTATACCGATATGTTAACATCATAATCAGTTATGCAAGTCATGCCTAGACCAATATGCTACATAAATTGTTGTACCAGAGAATTCATTCATTTTGTTAGGCTGGTAAACTTTATATCTAATGATCATTGATGCAAATATTACATCATGTACCAAAATATCATTGTAGACACTCAAAATTGGTCATCACTCCTATGTCACTAACTTAATTTTTAACATGTCATCTATGTCACATTTGATTTTTATTAAATGTTGACATTGTGTCATTCTTCTAATTCAAATTTTCTAATTTCCTAATCATTTAAATCATTTCATCATTAATCATTCATTTCCTAACATTAATGGAATAATCTATATTATTTGATTAAGTTCAATCCAACTTTAATTAAATAATAAAGATTATTTAATTAAATTAAATTTCATATTTCTCATAATTGAATAATTTTTTAAAATGATTTAATTAGCTAATTATTTCATCATAATTAAATAAATTTCTATTTATTTAATAAAATCTTAATTATCTTCTTCCAAAAATCAAGAATGGAAACAAATATTGAGCTGTTTTTATTTAATTAAATTTATTTCTAATTATCCTCATCCAAATTTAAAAATAGCAATAAATCAAGTAATTGATTTTAAAAATTAAAATAAATAATTATTAGATTTAAATCAATTATTTTTGTCATATTCTCCCAATTTTCAAAAATGGAAAGTATGTCATCATTTGCTTTATATGATTTTCAAAAATCATTATCATATCTTCCACAAAATTGAAAATGGAAGTAACCCGTTAGCTTCTGATTTTCTTGATTTATCTTCTTGGAAAATATCTCTTTAATCACAATTTAAAATTCAAAAAAGGAGATATGTCCAGTCAAAAGCCACTTTATGCCATCTTTTTTAATCCATCTTGATTCTCCAATCAATCTCAATTTTTTTTATAAATTTAGCCCTTTTCTTATTCAATTTCAACCACACTTCTAGTATCCTTACTCTATCTAATTATCTATCATTTCATCATTATCTTTCTTGCAACACACTTGCTTTGTAGGTGAGATCAACATCAAATTTGAAGGAGAAAGAAGAACAATGGAAGAACAATGAAGAAAATATTTGCATTTGGTTTGCATTTCTTTTAAATATTTCATTTTCATTGCTTCTATTGAATGCGTTAGGAATATTTTTATAGCTTTTTAGTTTTGTGGCTAACTAATTATATGCTATGAATCCTTTGCCTAATTTCCTACATAACAATCATCAATTGTCATAGATCTTTTATCAAAGTGTGCACCAATTAGCCTAATGATGGTAGGGTTCCTTACCTTCCTCAAATTAGTTTTTTCACCAGTTTGATTCAAGCAAGTCACTGCATGGATGGATTGCTTGGTTATTTTGTATGGTTTATCTAGCCAGATAAACTCATCGTGCACACGACTCAGAATGTATCTCACCCACTCATCTTCGTCTAACAATGGGAAGTGAAAAAATTATGTGAAACCCTTCCTCTGCAACCGAGCATATTCCGGTTTAAGGTTTCCATCTCTGTCCCAGAGATGTTTGTTATAAAGTACTAGGATTGTGTCATTTTTGGTCTCCTACATGTTGCAATGAATATAATCTCTCACATCATCAACATGCAGAACTCCATATGGTACAAACAAGAAAACACTATTGGGATCATCCTCAACTAACTTAAATGGATGTTCCTTGAATCGAAGCCTTTCTCTTTCAGAAACTCAACTACCAAAGGTGTATTAATAGAAGAAAATGCCATTTCAAGGAATTTAGGGTTCAAAACATGCTTCTATAAATACCTCTTATTCCTAACAGATGCACAATAGTCTTTGTTGGATTCTCTCAAAGATTTTGATTGCCTTCGAAACTGGTTCGCTTCACTCTACTACTTCAACTCTTTGATCACAATGTGTAACCTCGCAAACGCTAATTTTAAGTTGACATAAATGCACTGATATGGTTCAACTAGATGCCCTAGTCAGCATAATCCATTCAACCATATTCCAAGATTCATATGGAGAGTTCTAGATAATCATCTGCAATCAACTATGATTGATCACAGATCTCTCTAGGGGGTTCTGCAAGATTTTGTACAAAAATATCAACCCCTAAGGCCAAATGCCTTAGGTACCAGATGAAGATTATGCACCAGATTTAGGTGCAGATATAGTGTTTGTCTTGGATTAAAATTTTCTAACCCACATCTTCTCATTCTTTTCTCTGATCTCTTCTACATTCAATTTGCCTTTGTCATGTAATTTTCCTTTGTTTACCTGATCATTATTCTTGCTTCTACAATACTTTGCAATGGCACCGGTTTTGTTGCATCCACGACAAACAACATTTCTCTGCATAGGTCTTAAATTCATCTGATTTGGTCTCATCCTATATTGTTTAGAGATATGTCCAAACATCCCACAAGCATAACATCTATTATTTTTAAAATTATTCATTACTGCTATGCACAGGTTTGACTTGTAATCAAAATTATTGCATATGAAACATTGATCGGTAAAGGTAGCACCATTGTTAATATTATTCATTCAATTATTCATCCTACTTCTACATTGATTCTTCATATGAAAAATTTATTGCAAGTAAAACATCTACCATTAAATTTATGAGCATTAGGTTGTCTTACTAGAGGATTATTTCTCTTCTTATGATTAGGTTTTGCATTGCCTTGTCCAAATCTGGAGGATTCACCTTTCTCAAGTCCAATTCCTCGCATGTCATTTCCATGTCTCTGACTTTATAGCATCTAATCAAGCCTTGTTGAGCTTGTTAGACAATTCAGATAACTGGAAGACAACCGAGAGGGGGTGGTGCAGGTGCACCAAGGCAAACAAATTCTAATTTGAAGACCTTTGAGACCAAGGAGGAGTGTCCAACGTCAAAAAGAATCAGAAAAATCAATTATGAGATCCTAAAGCCAATAATGGCTTTTGAAACTAAAAAAATGCAAAAGTTGTCAACTTGTCCTGAAAGTTGTAAAATGTTGTCAAATGTTGGATATTGGGTCAAAACAACAAAAAATGGATTTAGGAGGGTTTAGTTTCATTTGAAATGCAATAAGGGATGAAAATAATTTTGTTTTTAATGTTTTTGTCAAAGTTGTAATGCATTTTCCAAAGTGCAAATTCAAAATTTCAAAAAGGCAACAGTTAGGAAGAATTAGGAGGGAAAAGCAAGTTTTAATTATTTTAGTGTTAATTAAAATTTGTAACCAACCATATGGTGGTTTAAAAAAATTGGAGAGGCTATTTAAATCCATAGACATGCTTTGTAAGTCAGATTGAATGCCTGGAGTGTACGGATTGTTTTGGAAAACCAATAAAAACTCAGTTTGGAAGCATTTTTTTTTTTTTTATGCTTGATTGAGGGTTTTATTTGGTATAATTCATATGATACATTTTTTAGTGAATTTATTTCAGCATTGAATACCTCTGTGAATGCTTTGAATTCACTACTAGATTATAAAATTGGTTTATTGCTGACTATCCCAGAATTTTGTCACTTTTTCCTTAACAATTTTGACAAATTTTAATATTATGGTCATTCCATGAATGATATGACTCTGATTCTCATGGAGTGGCTAAAAAATGACATGTATTATATTTCCTAACAACTAAATTTGCAGATAATAGGGTTTAAGGGAGGTGATCACCATTGTTTTCTTGGAAAACCTAGTGAAGAGGCTAGGTAGGGTGAGGGTTGGAGAGATCTACCCATTGGAGGGTATATTTTATGCTTTTTATATTTGTATGTTTTCTATATAAAGGTGAAACAACAGCCAATCTATTCCAAAAAAGTGTGGAAGTGTGAGATTGGAGAAACCCTTGATTTTAGGGCTTTTTGATGAAAATTTGGGGTTTTTGGGGTTAGAGGCCTCACAAACTGAATCTGATTGTGGATTCCTTCATCATTTATCATTTAATAAGACTTTTTTTAGGTTAGAAGTACCCATTAGTAATATTTCTTGTAGTTGCTTTGTTAATCCACCATTATAGTTGCTTGAAAACGAAGGAAAGTCTAAAAACAACAGATACGTTCCAAAACAACTTCATGAATGTTATAAGTATGTTATATAAAAGCCAAAAGGGTATCCAAATATCCATTTTATTTGTCTTTTTTATTGGAATTTTGTAGATTTATCATTGAATTTCTCTCGCTGCAGGGCTAATAGGGGCTCTAGGGCTAGTAGGAGGAAATTGGGTTTGAGCATTTGGGTATTGAATAGAAGGCCAAAACTAGTTTTAAAATTTCATAATATACCTAATTACACCTTCTAAACAATCATTTACATTAGGGAAGGTCTTGTTTCATAATTGGCCCATTTGAACCTTTTGGGGTGTTTGTAGGCTTAAGGGGATCTACCGTTTTCCTACCTTGTATTTCCCTTATATCTTACAAATTCATCTATACTTGTTTGGGAATTATTTTATACCACCATACCTTTACCAAGTCTGCATCAGGGGGGGATGAATTAATTGTCACAGATTATAGGAACTATTAGCAATTTAAACTTTAATACAAGAACCCAAAACATTAATACCAGAATATAAGATAAAAAAATTAAGCATAAAAGATAATCAAAGAATAAAAGCCATCCACACAACACCAATAATTTTGCATGGAAAACCCAGTAAAGGGAAAAACCACTGTGGGAAGCCTAGCCACAGTTAGATAATACTTTTACAGTAAGTATGTAAATTATAATTGACGGTCCTACACTTGCAAGAAGGCCAATAGGCTAGAGCACACTACTCATTACAAAAGGAGCCTCGTTGACTACATATAAATCCAGACTACAATATGGAGAAGTGTTGAACTGCAAAAGATAGCATCTCCTATGCCTGAGTATAGTTTCGGTTAAGCTCAATATTAAAGGACTAAATCCTCTTACATAAACCCAATTTGATCTCCAATGATCAATCAACTCCTTCTTCTTGAATGATATTACATTATTCACACATTACAATTCTTGATCATGACCTTTTACATATAACCCTAATGATCTACAATGAGATCTTACATATATATATACAAACCCTCAACCATAAACAATCAAGTCAACCACTAAATAATGAACCAATTACATAATTACAAACCATGTCGGCTTAAGACCAAACAAGTAATATCAACACGTAAGAAATCCTGGAAATACATCAATAGGTCCTATCCATATGTTACATTAAAGACGATCCATAACCTAGATCAACCAGGACCAAGCGTAGGTCCACAAGCTTCAACAATGATACCCAACCGCCAAGTCTCGAACATGATCATCAACAACATCCTGAAACTTTAATAGAAGCTGCACCAACACCACTTATGTAATTCATCAAAGATCTCCATCAAAATCTCTATTGGTGAAATCCTCATCAAAACTAGAAACCAATCTTCTAAGCAATAAGGATAGTATCCAATCTCCTGACCAAAACCAACTGATCAAATATGAGTATGAGTATCATGAACAAGCCAGTTTCATCACCAGATTATACCAGAGCCTATCGGATCATGCTAGATCCAAGTTAAACAGAAACCACTTAACCTATCGGGACCATAAGGGTGTCAGTAAAGCATCCAAACAACTAGTGTTGACATCAATGACAAAACATCAGTGCAACACATAATCAATTCCACCAAATGGCCAACAGAGCTAGCATTGAATTTGTCTTTGTATTCATTTGCAATAACAAGTTCATCTCTTAAGGAAATAATTTGTCTCTCAAGTCCTTGACCATTATTCCTTGATTGAGTCAACTCAAGCTTCAACTGATCATTCTCATAGGTAATCTTGAAGTATTCATCTACTATGTCCTTTAATGATTGAGTGAAACTTTCTTCATTCTTCTTCTGGTCTTCAATCTCCTTAGTCAGATTCATTATAATGAGTTAAATTTAATTCCTCAATATAGCATTCTCTCTCACAAGCTTGTCACATTCATTGGCTTTGACCTGATTTTCCATGCTTTGATCTTATTTCTCCTTCATCTTGTCCATCAGCTCTTTCCTCTTGTCTCTTGAAGTGTTGAATTGATCTTTCAAATCATTAATGAAGTATTTAGCTATATTCAAGTTTCTCTTTAAGGATCTTATCTCATTTCTTTCTGCATCAAGATCCTCAAGTGCCACACAAAGCTGTCTCTGAAAATTGGAGTCCATTGATTCAATCTCCTATACCTTCCTCATGCAATTAGGCTTCCTCAGAGAAACTAGGCTCTAATACCAATTGTTGGAATCAAGGATCACTGAGAGGGGGGAGGGGTGAATAAGTGATTTACTACCAAACAAATATTTTGACTTAAAGTATCAAACCACCAGAAGAATATGAAACAAAGTAAAATGTAGAAACACAAGATAATCGACCACCAAATCATAACACCAGGATTTTTACATGGAAACCCAAATGGGAAAAACCACATTGGGATTTGAACCCACAATATTATTCTACTATGACCAGTAGAAAAATTATATTGCAAAAGGGAAATGCACTAGCATTCAGGCACACTGCCTAGAACTTACAACTCAAGAAACAATAATCTGGAAGGCTCACTTCATTACAAATAATTTACAATGATGAATTATAATTATTCAACTCTAAAATAGCATCATTTTGAATGCCTGGATGAGTTTCAATGAAGTGCATAGAGTATGACTATAACACCTATGCTACTCTGCTATGTTTTCCATCTCAGTCAGCTACCGGATCAAGAATGTGCATATTAAATTAGTCCAAAAGGATTTCTCAATCACAACTCACTCATATCACTTCATACTACATACTAAAAAGATATTCTACTCTAGTCTTATATATATGCAATCACAAAATATACAATTATCAAGTCGACATGTAGTATAACATGTAAGCACGAGTCTACTTAAACCAGATCATCAAAAAAATATGTGGATCCATCAAATAATATCAAAATGACTTATACAAGTCGGCCCTATCACCACATATACGAATCTCACCACCACAATCATCAAAAATCTTTCGGACCAAAAACTGCATTGCTTATCCTAAAATATCGGTTGACTGTCCTTGGACCACAATAACTTTTGGATATCAAAATCCATGATTACCGGATAGGATTTCCAAGAAGACTTGCCATCAATGATAACCCTAAACCATTAATCAAGCATCAATACCCACCAAATGAGCATCAATTGCCAATAAATGTTGTGTATCTAGTTGCTAGATTTCAATTTTATCCTAGGGAATATCATGTTGTACCTATGAAGAGAGTATTTAGATACTTGAAGGGAATAATTGATTTTGGTTTACGGTATCCTAAGGATGATTATTTTACCTTGAGAGAATTTACAAATGTTGATAGGGCAGGTGATGTTGATGACTGAAAGAGTACTAGTGGTGGTGCATTTTTCTTGGGTAAGAGATTGGTTGCATGGTTGAGTAAAAAGTAGAATTTATTTATTTATCAACTGCAGAGAAAAAATATATTGTTGTTGCTAGCAATTTTATTCAGATAATATGGATGAAGAAGATGTTAAAGGATATCAAATTTATATTTGATGAACCTGTTTCTATCTATTATGATAATTCAAGTGCTATTAAAATTTCTAATAATCTAGTGTTGCATTCTAGGACTAAGCATATGTCTATTAAGTTTCATTTCCTAAGAGAGAAGGTTAATAAGAAGGAGATCATATTGGAACATGTATCCACAAAGGAAAAAATTGCATATAAATTTGTGAATCAGATTGGTGACTGGTGCCTGCTACTCAAGGGGAGTGGCTAGTGTTGCGGTTTAGATGTAAAAAAATTGTGAATTTTGTGCTACAAATATGTGCCTTTTCCATTGATTTTAGAGTGGGAAAAAAATCAAATGAAAAACCCTAAAGTAATTTAGGGGAGAGTATCTAAGATTTGTGTGTAAGTTATTTTGATCAAAGGAGAAGATTGTTGAGAGTTGTTCTTTTCTTTGACAATGATTATTTGTCACATCATACATTGCCATCAATGCCAAAGTGGGAGATTGTTGGATGTTTGGTAATATTTTTGAGATAATGTGCAAATATGTGTTTGGATTGGTTGAGTGATGTGTTGTCATTGATATCGACATATTCGTCTATGTGTTAAAGTGTTGTAGTCAGATTGAGTGAGTTGGTTTGGTCAATATGTTGCAAATGAGTTGTTTCTGATTAAAAGATTTTTAGATAAGTATCTCTAGTGGATTAAGCTTAAGTTTCAGTGGTCCGCATGAAGATTCAATCGAGTTATGAGATCTGGTATTGTGGTTGTTCTTGCAGTTGTCTGATGATTAATTTTTTTTATTTTTCTCTACATTTCTCCACGTTGCAATACATTTATCTGCAAAGTATGTGGGATGTGCTTTGGACATTGATGTGTGTCCTCATCTTGAGTGGTTCATGATTTGGAGGTCCGAAAGTGAATCTTTTAGTTTGACAAATAGTTCTATTGGTGTTCTTGAGATCCGATAGAGAGGTTATGATGATTCTACTAATCTGGGTTGATGCAATTGTTGTGGCATGATTCACTTTTCTTGTGGATGTTTCTAGATTTTGTGTTATGCATGTTGATGGTCTGTATTGATCAGTAAGCATCTTATCGATGATTTTGCTCAATATATTGGTTTTCTTCATGTTCTTGGCCGACATGATGATTGTAGCATGTTGTGGATGTTTGAGGCATAATTATTAGAGTTGTTTTATGTTTGAGGTGTTGATTTAGGTTCATACTATGTCTTAGCTAGCATTGTTTTAGTCCACATTCAATATTGTAGCATGTATGGTTATATCTTTGTAATTTGTGATATGTGTTGATCTAACCTTGAAAGATAGGTTGATGTCAATGTATAAATGAATGTAATAATCATTGTAGGAGTTGTCAAGTGAGTGAATAATGAATTGATCATTTGATAGTAAGGTGAAGAAGTGTGAAGAAGTATGAAAGAGAAGACTATTTGCTATGTGGCTAACCGGAATTGTAATCAGGTATGAGGAGATGCTATTCTATTAGTTCATGATCTTTCAAATGTAATCCAAATGTGTTTGTAAGACAGTGAGTCTTCCTAAGGGTAGTATCCCTCCTTGTTTTATGTTCTGAGCAATGATCTCTATGCATTGTGCCTGAATGCATGTGCATTCCCCATTTTAATATTTATATACTTCTAATAGAGTATATTAATATTGTGTGCTTCAGCCCACCCTAGTTTTTCCCTTAATCGGATTTTCCACATTAAAAATCTTGGTGTTATGTGTTTTATCGATGTCACATGAAGATATATGCTTTCACTATTAATTATGAGATCTAAAATTATGTTTAAGTTGAGTTAAGATTTTGAGAAAATAGATTAACCCCCTGCCCCTCAATTTTTTGTATTGTTGCCAATAATGTCATGGTTGAATTTGACAATTATTGAGAAATATCATTTGAAAATCATCATCCAAATATAATTCAAATTATAGCAATACAAAGGGGCAAAAAACACTTCAATTACCATTAATATTGGCATGGGCATTAACAGTACAAAAACCTCAAGGGTTGACTCTATAAAAATTCACAATTGATATAGGACCACAAGAAAGAACATGATTAAGATTTGTGGTTGTCCCTCGTGTAAAGTCTTTGGAAGGTCTTAGAATAATGTTGATATTCTCATTTGATCATTATCAAAAAATAAAAATAGGCAGACAACTTGCAAAGCAAAATGCCAAAGAAAATAGATTAAAATATTTAGAGGATAATTGATGTAATATATCTTTCTACAAATAATATGAAATAAATTATCATTAATAAATGTGTCATTTTTTCGCCATGATAATAATTGCTAACAACCTTATATTGCTTCTCTATTTGTATTTAAAAAAACTATTTGCACATTGTGACTATGAGTAATATAATAATATATAAATATATAATATAATAATAATAATAATTAGTCTTAATAGATTTTTTTCTATGGTGAAGAGTTTAATAGAAATATAGTAATATCTCAATAATAATTTGATATTGATTTAATATTTATAATATAATTAATATATTAATTTAATATTCAAGTATCATTCTTTTAGTTATGATAAAGAGAAATGCTACACATATCTTGTTCTATTCTATTTGCTATTTAACTACATACATTTACTTCAAATGAAGAAAATTTCTATAAACTTATCTAATTAACTCACCTTAACATATATTTCCTTTAAGTTTAAAATACTTATCTTCTACTATTCAATATTGATTTAAAAGCTAAAAATAATTTCTAAATATGTAGCATTTTCTAAATATAGATCACGTAACATTGCATCTTTTTTTTGTTGTGATAAGAGAAATACTAGATATTTTTGCTCTATTTTATTTCCTATTTAACTGCATACATTTACTTCAAACAATACTATTAGGCCAACAATGACAATAAAAGAACATTACCTATTTGAAAAGATCAATATGAAGTTCATATTCTTAGGGCACAATAATGAATTAGTTTTCACATAGGAGCACTTGAATAATGGTTGCTTTCTACTCTTATGTTTAATTATTCAATCAAATTCACAATGCATCAAGTCATCTCATCATGTAGGTTGTTACATGCTCACTATGAGATACCTAAATTATATTTGTGTAGCCCAATGTAACAATCAAGTTCAAGCTCTTCTTCATGACTTTATTCATAGCTACAATGTTGAAGACTATGGGTAGGGATACCATCAAATCAAAAATTCCTTAAGCTCTTTGTGCACCATTACTAATGACACAATAAGGATGAGGAAGAAAGTTAGGAAGCTATCGAAGCAAGCGAAATTGGGAAAGGAAGATGAGAATGTTGGTATTTTGGATGTGTTGCACTGGTTTTGACATTGATGTCAACACTTGTCAACACTTATCACCATTGGAGATCTTTGGTTATGCTGACCGGCATGTTTAGTGACTTATGCATAGTAACTAGTATCTAGTTCACCGACAGGTTATATTGTTCACCAATAGTGAGGATGATCTGTTATCATTTGGAGATTACTTGGTTTGTCGAAGACATTGTTTGGACACTTTATTTTGGTGATTTGGTTATTGGTCTAATCGAGTTTGCATATTTGTTGTTACCGGCAAATTGGTCTAGGTTATGGACCGACAAGCGTTATCTATTTCAGATCAGCACGACATGTTATGGGGATGATTTATTGATTGGCTATTATTGTAAATACATTGAGCTGACATAATGCATCACATATTGATTCATTTGTAATTGATTTTATTATAATATTCTTGGAGAGCCAGTCTACACATTTGGTCTTCAGTTTTGGTATATATGTAAGATCTCATTTGTGAGATTAATATAGACATAAGACAGGAAAAAGAATAAGGTATTTTTGGTATATGCAAATATAAGCAGATCTATACATCCAGAAATCATTTGAATATTCAAGGAAGGTTTGGAGAAGGCAATCAGAGCTTAACTGGTATTGAGTCCAGCTAAATCCAACATATGAAGATGTTGTTTTGAGCAGTACATTATCATTGGATTTAACCATCCAATTGTAGTCATTGTGACTCCGATTTTATGATTGAGCACTAAGCTCTAGGCAGTTGGCCTTTGTGCATGTGCAGACCCCATATTGAACACACATACTATCTGCAATAGTATCATCTGATTGTGGGAAATGTTTCCCACCGTGGTTTTTCTCCTTACAGGGTTTCCATGTACAAATATACGTGTCATGTATTGTGGATGTTATTTTTCTTTCTATTTCATGCATTAAACTTTACCGGTATTGTAATTAACTGTTAATCTGTCAACCGACATAAAGTTTGGTTTACCAGTATTATGCATCAAGTTTGATTAAGTTATATTTGGGTTGAAATTAATAGATAATTGATTTAGCCCCCCCACGCTCAGTTTCCTTTAGGTCCTAACAATTGGTATTAGAGCTAAGTTCTCTTTTTGCACAATTTTAACAACTTGAGGAGATTCTATGGAAACTAATTATTTTAGGAAGGACAGTCCAAAAATTGATGGAAGTAACTATGGTATATGGAAGATCACAATGGAGACACATCTGAATTGCATTGGAAAAGACATATGGGAAGTTACAAAGAATGGCTATGTTGCTCCTACACAAAGTCAACCTAATCCACCAACCTTGGCTAAAGATCAGGAAAATGATTGCAAAGCAAGAGAAGCACTTTTAAGCGTATTGTCAAATCAGAAAATAATGGGATTATTAGACCGATCTACTGCTAAAGCTATTTGAGATATATTGGAAACATTGAATGAAGGTGATACCACAGTCAAAATTGTAAAAATGGAATGCTTCCGGGTCAGGTATGGAAATCTGAAAATGGAAGAAGATGAAAGGATTTCTGCTTTTATGGAAAGAGTAAATGAAATTATTTTGGGTATACAATGTTGTGGAGGATCCTTAAGTGAATATGAGATTGTTTCTAAAGTTTTAAGAGCATTGCCATCGGCATATAAAATGAAAGTAACTGCTATTAATGAATTGAGAACATTGCCTAATGCATCAGTATCTAGAGATACTTTGGTTGGAAAACTTTCAGCTTTTGAACTTGAGGAATTTGATCTTGTTGTTACAATCAAGATAGATCTAGCTTTCAAGGCATCATCATCATCTGCATCATCATCATCATCATCATCTGAGAAATATGATTGGAAAGCACTGTATGCAAGAGAAATTGAAGACATCAGGAAGGAAAATGAAGAACTGGAAGAGCTTGAAGCACTATTTGCAAGAAAAATGCCTAAAGGTTCAGTTGGAAGTAAGTATGAAGGTAAAGAACCATTTAAATGTTTTAACTATAATAAAATTGGTCATATGGCATCTAGGTGCCCTGATAGACATGCAAGATTGACAGAAGAAGCTAAAAGAACATATAAGCCTAACCTTGAATATTAGAGATATAGATTTAAGAAGAATAGAGATAAATCATGTTACTATGCTGATAAAGGAGTTACTAATGATTCTGATGAGGAACTGATAGAAAATGGATGGGATTTTTTTGCAATAACAGAAGATCAACCGACACCTACTATTCAACCAGTAGAGCAAGACCTGGCAGCTAAAATTGAAGAAAAGGATGAATGGATCATTGCTTCCGGATGTTCACATCATATGACTATGATAAAAGTAAATTCTTACCTTTTTAGGAATACAATGGAGGTCTAGTAAGTTTTGGGGATGATAAATCTTGTTTGATCAAAGGAAAAGGCACTATATCTTTTGATGGTAAGCATAATAGTGATAATATTTACTATGTTGAAAGTTTGAAGTGTAATCTTTTGAGTGTTGGTCAATTATTTGAAAAAGGATTTTAGTTACAATTCAAGAATGGTAAATGTAAAATCATAAACAAAATTGGTTTCGAAATTGCAACCAGTAATCAGACTAGAGGTAATATCTTTCATTTGAATAACAATGAGAAAGCATGCTTGATTGCACATATTGATGAAAGTTGGTTATGGCATTAGAGACTTTGTCATGTAAATTTTGATTGCATTATGAAGATTAGTACAACTAAGGTAGTAAGGGTTTTACCTAAGATTGTTAAACCTCACAATCACGTATGTAAGGAATGCCAATTTGGAAAGAAATTTAGAACAACTTTTAAGAGTATTCCAGAGAAATCTAATAATGTTCTTGATTTAATTCATACTAATTTATGTGGTCCAGCAAGAACTAGAAGTCTAAAAGGAGATAGATATTTTATGCTAATCATTGATGACTATTCTAGAATGTGTTGGGTTACTTTTCTCAGGGAGAAATCTAAAGCTTTTGGGAAATTCAAAATTTTCAAGGCAATGGTAGAAAATGAAACCGGTAAGAAAATCAAATGTTTAAGATCAGATCAAGGAGGTGAATTCATATCTAAGGAATTTAATACGTTTTGTGAAGTGAATGGAATTAGAAGACAATTATCAGCACCTCGTATACCCCAATAGAATAGACTTGTGGAAAGGAAGAATAAAACAATTCTGGATGCAGCTAGAAGCATGATATCAGAAGAAAACCTACCTCATGTGTATTGGAGAGAAGCAGTAAATGCAACGGTTTACACATTCAACAAAGTTCACATCAAAGATGAAACTAGTAAGACCCCTAATGAACTATGGTTTGGTAATACTCCTACTCATAAATATTTTAGAATATTTGGAAGTAAATGTTATATTAGGAGAGATGAGTATATTGACAAATTTGATCCTAGAAGTGATGAAAGAATATTTCTTGGTTATTCATCTAAGAGCAAGGCATGTAGATCTTTTAATAAAAGATTGCACAAAATCGTTGAGAGTGCAAATGTGAAGATTGATGAACTGTTTAGAGGTAATTCAAGGTGTATGGACTCTGAACCGGCAATAAAAATAATCACAAATGAACCTACACTGAGTACACTAGTACATAATGTTCATCCAGTCACACCGGCATCATCTGAGAATTCCACAGTGACCGAAGAACAACAGCAAGTGAATACACCCAGGTATGTAAGATTGAATCACTCTGAAAGCCAAATAATTGGGAATAAGTATCAAGGAGTTATGACTAGAGGAAGATTGGCAAATGAAGAGGTATGTCTAATTTCTCAAATTGAACCAGCATCATTTATTGAGGCATGTGAAGATAAACGTTGGATTAAAGCTATGGAAAATGAATTGGAACAAATTGAAAAGAATAACACATGGACATTGGTTCCCCGACATAAAAAAAAAAATGTAATTGGAACTAAATGGGTATTCAGAAATAAACTTAATGAAGATCGTAAGGTAATAAAAAACAAAGCATGATTAATGTGTAATGGATATTCATAGAAAGAAGGAATTGATTATAATGAAACTTTTGCACCAGTAGCTAGAATTGAGGTAGTCAGACTATTCTTAGCTTTTGCAGCACACAAGAACTATAAAGTATATCAAATGGATGTTAAATGTGCATTTATGAATGGTGATCTTGAAGAGGAAGTTTACATTGAACAACCTGATGGATTTTCTTTGATAAATGACAAAGATATGGTTTGCAGGTTAAGGAAATTTTTATATGGATTAAAACAAGCTCCTAGAGCTTGGTATGCTAGATTGGACAAATATCTTTTAAAGATTGGTTACACTAAAGGTAATGCTGAAAACAACTTATATTATAAAGTGACTAATGATGACATCTTGGTTATCAAAGTTTTTGTTTATGATATCATTTTTGGAGGAGAAGATGGATTGTGTAAAGACTTTTCTAATAAGATGCAGGAATAATTTGAAATGTCTACAATTGGGGAGATAAAATTCTTTTTTGGATTGCAGAGTTTACAAACTGATAAAGGTATATTCATAACTCAATCGAATTACTTGAAAGAATTACTAAAAAAATTTGGTATGGAAAACTCTAAACTTGTAAGTTCACCTATGACTACAACTAATTAACTATCATTGAAGGATGACTCAGCACCTGTTAATCTGACAAGATACAAATCTATGATTGGAGGTTTACTGTATTTGACACAAACAAGATCTGATGTTATGAATGTAGTATGTATTATTTCAATATTTTAGAGTAATCCTAATAAAAATCATGAATCAATAGTGAAAAGGATTTTCCAGTATCTACAAGGCACCACAAATCTTGGTTTATGGTATCCTAAAGATGAAAATTTTGATTTATGTACATACACAAATGCAAATTGGGCAGGAGATGTAGATGAGAGAAAGAGAAGCACTGGTGGAGAATTCTTTCTTGGTAGTAGATTGATTTCATGGTTGAGCAAGAAACAAAGTTGCACAACTTTATCAACAGTAGAATCAGAATATGTTGCAGCAAAAACTAATTGTACCCAAGTATTATAGATTAAGAAAATGTTGAAGGACATTAAGGTAAAATGCAAAGAACCTATAACCATTTACTGTGATAATATGGCAGCAATTGATGTATCTAAGAATCTGATATTTCACTCTAAAGATAAACATGTTTCTATTAAATTCAATTTTCTGAAAGAGAATGTTGAAGCAAAAGAAGTGAAATTGGTTTATGTGAATACTAAAGAGTAAATTGCAAATATTTTTACTAAGCCTTTGCCTAAGGAAATTTTTGAATATCTCAAAGAGTAGCTTGGGGTTATACCCTCACCGATAGAGAGTTAGACAGTTGATGGTTGGCATCAAACTGACAGAATTTACAGAGAAAGATTTTTTTCAGCTTTGATGAGGAGAGCTACTTCTCAGGGGGAGTAGTTGGATAAATTAGATAAGTCAGTATTTTGTAATAAGATCTATGAACTATTTGTATCTGGTTTTTATATTGCTTTGGCATTTGATGTCAAAGGGGGAGAGATATCTATGGAAAAACACATTATATTTTGGGGAGAGATACATTCTGTATTTTGATTTCTGGTAATTGATCTCTTTGGGAGATTGTTGGTTTTTGGTTTTTGGCATTTCTGCTTTGGCACTTAGATAGTTTTTCCATCTTGTGTTACCATCAATGCCAAAGGGGGAGATTGTTGGTATTTTGGATGTGTTGCATTGGTTTTGTCATTGATGTCAACACTTGTCAACAACAGTACTAGAGATCTTTGGTTATGTTCACTGGCATGTTCAGTGACTTATGCACAATCACTAGTATCTGGTTCACCGGTAGGTTATATTATTTATCAACACTGATGATGATCTTTTATCATCTAGATACTACTTGGTTATGTCGAAGACACTATTTGGACACTTTGTTTTGGTTATTTGGTTATTGGTCTAATCAAGTTTACAAATTTGTTGTTACCGACAAATTGGTTTAGGTTATGGACCGACAAGCGTTATATATTCCAGATCAACATGACACCTTATGGAGATTATTTATTGATTGGCTATTATTTTAAATGCATTGAGATGACATGATGCATCATATATTGATTCATTTGTAATTGATTTTATTGTAATATTCTTGGAGAGTTGACCTACACATTTGGTCTTAGGTTTTGGTATATATGTAAGATATCATTTGTGAGATTAATATAGAAATAAGAGAAGAAAAAGAGTGAGTTATTTTCGGTATATGCGAATATAAGCAGAGCTATACACGCACACATCATTTGAAGATTCAAGGAAGGTTTGGAGAAGGCAATCAGAGCTTAACCGGTACTGAATCCATCATATGAAGTTGCTATTTTGAGCAGTACATTATCATTGGATTTAACCATCCAATTGTAGTCAATGTGACTCTCATTTTTTGATTGAGCAGTGAGCTCTAGGCAGTTGGCCTTTCTGCATGTGCAGACCCCATATTGTAGACACATACTATCTGTAGTGTATCATCTGATTGTGGGTAATATTTCCCACCATAGTTTTTCCCCTTACAGGGTTTCCACGTAGAAATATTTGTTTCATGTGTTGTGGATGTTATTTGTCTTTCTATTTCATGCATTAAACTTTACCAGTATTATAATTAACTGTTAATCTGTCAATTGACATAAAGTTCAGTTTACTGGTATTATGCATCAATTTTGATTAAGTTATATTAGGGTTGAAATTAATAGACAACTGATTCACCCCCCCCTTAGTTGTAGAGACTACAATAGAACTGGAACCTCATTACGGAAGATTGAGTTGTTTATGATTTTCCTTTTTTGCTCTATGATGATGTCAAGTATAGTTAGGTGTAGTTTTTATAATGAATTTCACATGAATAGGTCTATGTGGCATATGCCTCATACTTTTATTAGAATTATATTCTCTATTTAGTTTATCAACTCTTTATATTTAGTTGCTCAGAGTTATACTATGGATATATTGTGGCTGGATTAGAACAATATGTTTAGTTATGTAGATATGATGATTTTTTATTACTGTTGAGAGAGGTTAAAGTGATTTTGTTTCTTTTGATGTTTGATGTTAGATTTTGTGACGCTACTCTTTGATTTTTCTATTTTGTAAGGGTTCAAGGACATCTCCTTGGTAATGTAATAAAAACATTAAATAATAATAATAATATTTTAAAATAAATTATTATAAAAATTCTTAAAACATTGATTAACTTTTCAAAAAACAACTTCAATAATAGTTTACATTAAAAAAATGAAACTTCAACATCTATGATATCAAGAGATGATAAAAAATTGCATAATCAAAATAAATAAATAAATTCTATATACATGCAAATTTACATATATATATACATGCAAATTTAACCATTATATTTTAAAATTCAGTGGTGAAAAACCATGAAAAGTACAAGCAACGCCAATTTTCTAAATGCACTCCTATCAGTCAATCCGGATTTATTACAAACTCAATCTTGAGGTGCATTAAAAATATTGGATTTATTAAGATAAACCTTAGTGATATCAAGAGTGAGATAGAAATGAGAATGAGATATATTAGAAGTGGTCATCAAATTAATATAAAGGTACAATAGTTGTTTACAACTTTAAGGGATATGTGTTTGAACTCTAATATTTAATATTCTAATTTTTTATGTTTTGTTTTCGCTTCATAGTTTATATTGTAAGTGGTTAGCCCATTAATATAAGTTTGCAATCGTGATTTATAGGTGTAATTATTGTCATGTATGCAAGGGTAGCTTATCAAGGACTTAATAATCAAACAATTGAAATGTAAATTTATGTCAAAATTTTATTTTTTCTCATATATGTGAAGGTGGCTTATCAAAGGCTTAATAATCAAACAATTAAAATGTAGATTTATATCAAAAATTATGTTCTGAGAGGACAAAATTGTCATTTTAATTATTTGAATGTATTAATATTATCTTAAAATAACAAGTTACAACTAAACTATTGATGAATAATAAATCATCTTTATTTATGCATTTTAACTATAAATGTTACTAACATATCTACAAAACAAAATATAAGTGACAATGTGTTCACACTCATTTATATATGTGTAAGGTGGACATGACATTAAGATCTATCATTTTACATAAATCAATATGATCCATCCATAAGTAATTATATCATCTAGTTACAATTTTGATGAAGATATGAGCACAATTACAATTCTTGATAGCATACTTCTAAGAAGTTTGAATTTTGTAATGTTTAATTGTCTGCTTTATTCATATCCGGATACTCTCCATCTAAGAGAGCAATTTATAAGAAATGTATTTCTTCCATATCACTAGAAACGTGTACTTTCCCATTTTCCAAATATACCATCATTGTCCACCAACAAAAGGTAATCTGGTCTGCCAAGTCGTATACATATATATACAAATGTATGTAAAAAGCATGGAGATATATTATATTTTTTTTTTAAATGATAAGGAATAATATTAAAAACTCAATTTGGAGGTGCATTAAAAAAATGGATTTATCAAGTCAAACCTTAGTGATAACAAGAGTGGGATACAATGGAGAAAAGTGACAGCACATAGCACACAAATGCCACCACGACCAAATGATGTGGGGAATTTTCGAAATGTACTCCTAATGGTAAGCAATTTACTTTTATTTCTTACTCTAGGAGAGAGTAAAGTAATCAGAACAATTACACACCATGGAAAGAGAACAAAAAACTGACGGCATTTATTACCTGACAATTTGACGCCGAAAGTGTTTGCGGACAATCACGAGTGGTTTCTCTGTGACGCCTCCATGAAAATGAGTTGATGACAGCTCAAAGTAGGAGGTTTGCTTACCGCTTAAATTCAAAAAATACTGCGCATAATCTGAATTACTAAGCATGCACTTATTTTAAAATTTGTGGAGAAGAATAATGTTAAATATAAAGGAAGACTTGTAGTAGAGCCTTATCTTTTGGATTATCAAACGAAAACAACGGTTTGTGGCAGTTAAGAACTTTCCACGTCGACATAGCATTTCCTTGCATTTTAAATCATTTTTGCAAAATTACATCTATATAAGTCGTCTAACTTCTGTGCGAAATACACCCAACAGATAATCATCTTGCCAGATCTTAAAGAGTTTGGAGACATTTTCCAGTTGCAGTCAGAGATAAAAGTAGAGAGAGAGCGGTGGCCTTATATAGATGCTTTGTAGTTGTGACAGTGTTGTTGCTTATTACTGTCTCATTACTTCAACGTAACCAACATTCTCTCATTGCTGCGATAAGTCAGCAAGTAAAAGTAAGCACAACTCCTTCTCTGCTTCTTAATTTCAAATATTTTAATGTATACATTTTGTTTTGAAATTGGTGGGCTTTTGGCCATTCATTGTGTTACTTTGGACAAATTATTTATGAAGAGATCAGAACGTATCATTTATTAATTAATTGAAAAATAAATTATAATTACTTTTTATTAAAAATAAAGTCATATATTCTTCTTTTTTTTTGTGTTTTTTTTTATTAGAAGCCCAATTCAGAAACTGAGACCTTTGGTAGGGCTTTTATTTCACTTCCTCACAAATTGAAGGTTTCACCTTTGTAAAAAATGTTTTTAACTAATTTCTCACAAACAACAATCCTTTGATCTCATCGGCCTTCCTTCTTAATGGCCAGATCTCCTCTTTAATAGTGGCAAAGATCTTCTTTATCTGCTATCCATAGCTCCTTCGATGGCTGAGTCTACTTTTTCCTTTCAACTTGGGTGGCTTCCCTTCTAAAAGGGGGGGTTTTTTTCTTACATGTAGCTAGGCTACTATTTGCATGTCTTTCTTGTAGCATGGATCTGCACCTTATTCCTGCGATCTCTTTTGACCTTTGTTGGCTTCTCCTTTGGTTTCTAAAAACAACTATCGCTTATTGAGGCAGCGAATACACCTTTCATCTTCTCTGCAAATTTCTTTAAACTTTATAAACCTTCAATTTAAGTATTTTTTCAAATTCTCAGCAGCCAGCTTCTATAATCTTCTAGTCTTTTCCACAATCTTCCTTAAGGATTATTTGCACGTCTCAATGTTTTTGCTTTGATAGCAATTGAAGAAACTAAAAATACAGAAATTGCTCAATAGCAGATAAATCTCTCCATTCTTTCAAGTGAGATTACAAACCTCCTTGAACTTAATATCAAAGACCAACTGATCAAAGATAACAATTCATTACAATGGGCCTCATATACATAGAAGTCTTGAATTCCAAGGACAGTTAAAAATAGTAGTAGTCACATGAACACTCATGCAAATTTCCAGCTAAGAAAATCATGCAAATTTTATTTTGAAAGCTTCTATTTGAACTCTAAGAGACTGCAGTTATTCGTATGCGCAATGTGAGAAATTACAATTACAAACAGACTGGCACTGAAATTAACTCTTTTATAATTCTTTGTTAATAAAGAAGCACGGAGACTGTGCATAATTCTGCAGCTCTCAAAACACACTATACTCTTATCACATACTCTTAATACTCAGTCCTATTGAAATTATGAATGAAAATTTGCTTTCTCTGTCTGATTCAAGAAAATAATCATGACTGCAGAAGTGGTTACATTTAGGCTCGTGGAGGTGTCAATGCAGAAAGGAAGATGGAAATGGGACTACGTAGGACCTAAACAAAATGGGTACGCTTGAACCAGTAGGATTGGATTTATTTATTATTTTCATAGAGTCGTTTTAGTGGTGTTGAGGATCTGGACCTCCAGGAATTTGTCTTTTGCATTGAAATTTGGGCTTCAACTTTCTCTGTTTCAAAGATCTGTTTTGCCCATTTTCTCGACTGGCAGTTTCTCTTTGTATTTGCAGATCAGTCAGCTGATTTGAAATGTACAGAACATACTTGAATTAGACTTGTTTTAATATGAAAAAAAAAATCAAATGGAAATAAATGGGATTCAACAAACCTTTGACAAAGTTTGGTCATTAGTGGAGTTCACAACGACACCTTTAGTGATACCTTTGTCGTGTTGTAACTTCAGGTATTCCATGCTTAATTTGCCCCCTGCATTAAAAATAAGGAAAAGATAGAAAAGAGTGTTTATATTTTTTAAGTAATTAAAATGTATATTTTTAAAATTATTATTTCTACATATGCAAATTCATAACTAGAACTAATCAAGCATGCAAGCTTTTTAGATGATAGCAAATGACACTCCTTTCTATTTCTATTTTATATATAAACTGCCCTCATATTATTTTCAATTCTTCATAATTAAATTTCTTACATTAAACTCTTCTTTTCTCAAACAAATTACAACTACATTAAAATTCTATTCTTACGATTATTGAGCATCTTGAATGGCGATTCTACTCCCATATTTATGGAGTTATGTATGCCCAAATACTCTCGATTATGCTTACGTAAGAATCATAATGCATCTTTGACTTTATTTTTAATAGAAAATAATTGTAATATAATTTTCAATTATAAATATGATCAAATATGCATGTTTTCACCTAAAATACCACAGAAACAAAATGTATATTTGAAATTAAGAAGCAAAGGACGAGTTGTGCTTACTTTTTCTTTCTGACTTGTCGCAGCTATGAGAGAATGTTGGCTGAAGTAATGAGACAGCAATAAGCAATGACATTGTGACAACTACAAAGTGTCTATATAAGGCCATTGCTCTCTCTCTACTTTTATCTCTGACAGCAACTGGAAAATGTCTCCAAACTCTTTAAGATCTAGAAAGATGATTATCTGTTGGGAGTACTTCGCACAGAAGTTAGACGACTTATATAGATGTAATTTTGCAAAAATGGTTTAAAAAGCAGGGAAATGCTATGACGACGTGGAAAGTTCTTAACTGCCACAAACCGTTGTTTTCGTTTGATAATCTAAAAGATTAAGGCTCTACTACAAGTCTTCCTCTATATTTAACATTATTCTTCTCCACAAATGTTAAAATAAGTCCATGCTTAGTAATTCAGATTATGCGCAGCATTTTTTGAGTTTAAGCTATAAGCAAACCTCGTACTTTAAGCTGTCAACTCGTTTTCATGGAGGCTTAACAGAGAAACCACTTGTGATTGTCGGCAAACACTTTCGGCTTCACGTTGTTTTACTACAGAAAATCGCACCCTTCAGGTAATAATGCCGTCATCTTTTTGTTCTCTCTCTCTGGTGCGTAATTGTTAATTACTCCAGTCTCTCTAGTGTAAGATTAAAAAAAAAAAAACTGCTTACCATTAGGAGTACAGTTAGGAAATTCACCACATCACTTGGTCATGGTGGCATTTATGTGCTGTCACTTTCCTCATTTCTATCCCACTCTTGATATTACTTTGGTTTGTTTTAATATATCCACTTCTTTTTTAGTGCACCTCCAAATTGAATTTTTAATAGCATTGCTTATCATTTATAAATTATATATTTCCATGCTTTTTACATAGATTTGTATATATATATTTTGAAATGAGATATCTTTACTCTGAATACATGCGTAAATATGTAGATTTTTATAAATTTAGATATGTTAGTAACATTTATAGTTAAAATCTATAAATAAAGATATTTTATTAATCACCAATAATTTAGTTGTAGCATGTTATTTTAAGATAATATTAATACAATTTAATAATTAAAATGTTATTTTTGTGCCCTCAAAACATATTTTTTGACATAAATCTACATTTTAATTGTTTGATTAATATTAAGTTTGCGATAAGCCACCCTAACATACATGATACAAAATAATTTTTTGACATAAATTTATATTTAAATTGTTTGACTATTAAGTCTTTGATAAGATGTACCCTTATATACATGACAACCCTTACATTTGTAAATCACAATTGTGGCTTTATATTAATGGCAAATCCACTTACAAGATAAACAATGCAGCAAGAATAACATAGAAAAACTAGAATATTAAAGGTATGAATTGAAACATATATCCCTTACTCCAATAAGCAACCATTGTACCTTTATATTAGTGGGATGAGAAATTACAATATATCCAATGAAGAAAAATATACATACAGAAAATAATAATATTGAGATTAGGGTTGAAACGTATATCTTCTAAACCTGTAAATTACTTTTACACCTTTGCATTAATGGAATGGCCACTTACAATATAGCCAAGTAAGAAAAAAATGAAAATAAATATAAAATTAATGATTATGGTTGAAATATATATCTATCAAAATTGATCTGTAAGCTTAGATTTTGGAAAACCTCTCTCTCTCTCTCTCTCTCTCTCTCTCTCTCATGACTATCCATACACATGTAAAAAACCATTGCATATTTATATCAATGTGATGACCACTAACAATAAACCAAGAAGCAAGAAAAATATAGTAAAAAAAATAGAATATCAAATATTAGTATTGAAACATATATCCCTTATACCCATAAATGAAATTTACACCTTATATTAATGGGATAACCACTCATAATATAACCAATGAAGCAAGAAAATTGTGAAAACAAATAAAAATTTAAGGATTAGGGTAAAAGAATCTGTCTAGTACATTTAATCTTTAAGGTTTATTTTTATATTTTATAACTTTAAAATATAGTTTCATACTCTCTCAATATCATCCAATTTTTTTAATACAGATTATCCACCTCTTATGTTGTATATGAATTTATATTGATTTAAACAAATCCAAAGTCTTTAAGAGCCCTATCTTATCTGCACACACATAATTATATTACAAATAATATATATACATTAAAATAATAAAATAAAATATAAAAAATAATGTTGTTCATATATATTGACTAATATTATCCATATATAGAAGAAGAATATTACTCACATATATGGAATATATTTAATATTTTTTAACTTGGTAATCTCAAATTTTTAATATGGCTCAATCTAAAAAAAAATACTTATGGGAGGATCTCTTATCAATGGATGGGAAGATCTCTTATCATTAACTTTGTCATTGAGTCTACTATGAGGGGGGCTCAATCCCCAAGGAATTTACATCTTGTTCAAACTTTCCAACATAATGGTCTAGTGAAGGTCCACAACTTGGAAAAATAATGGTCCAATTAAGGCGCATGGCTTGGGATAACATAATATAGCCAAAAAAAACTTCTCGTGACTACAAAAACCTAGAAAATACACACCCCCTATGAGAATGTAGAGGAACTTGACCTATAAACTCATTAAACCAATTATAGTTTGAGAATTTGTGATTTACACAACAATGTTGTGACATGACCAGTGCACTACATTCTCATTCATAGGACTCTCCCTCCCTTCTTCCTTGTTATTCTTCAAAGAATGTTTTGCTTCTAATGGATGATGATGATGATATTACTCGTAATGATGTTTTTTTCCTAATGATGGTATTCATCTATTTGTTAACATTACTTTATATTCTCCTTCTCCTCCACCTACATATATTCGACCATTATAGGCTCACACACTTGTTGGGGTCTTCTTTCTCTTGTAGGTGATCCCACAACTACTTGAACAACTCATTCGTAGACTTTGGGTGTCAAAATTTTGATTCATGTAGTAATTATTATCCTCATAATTTTATATATGCTTCAGGTATTCTAGAGTGGGATATTGTTATGACCGATAAGTATTCTTCTTTGATGAAGAATGATACTTGGGATCTTGTTCCTCTACCTAAGAGAAGAAATTTAATTTAGTAGAAGTATGTTTGCCATATTAAATTTTTAATTGAGGGTTCTATTGATAAATATAAGGCTCGTCTAGTGGATAAGAGATTTTCTCAGGTTTATCATACTATTTCGAGACCATTTCTTCTATCTTCAAGATGGATTCTATTCATCTTATGCGTTCTATTGTTGTATCTCAAGGTTGGTCAGTGTGTCAAATGGATGTGAAGACTGCTTTCATGAATGATGAGCTTCAGGAGGAAATCTATATGGAGAAACCACCAGGATTTGTGTAGGACCCTTCACTTATTTGTAGGCTTCAATGTTGATTTTATGGTCTCAAACAAGCTACTAGATCTTGGTATGATAAGATGGAATATGTTTTATTTTCTTTTGGGTTGACTCAATGTCACTCTAATTCTATAGTTTACATTTAGAGGTATAGGGCCATATTCTTGTTCTTACTATTTGTGTGAATGACTTGATTCTCACAAGGAGTTCTCTTGCCATGATTGACGATAGTCAACAAACCAAGTGATAGAGAATTTTTTTCATATGACAAATCTTTGTTTGTTGCATTACTTCCTTTGTCTTCAAAGTAATCATTCTTTTGTTAGTATTTTCTCTTTTTCTAGCAGAGGTATGCTCTTGATTTACTTTATAGATTTTGGATTGCTAATTACAAGCTATACCCTACACCTTTTTAATCAAGTGTTGTGTTGTTTAGTAGTTGTACTACGCCATCAGTTGATGCTACCTTGTATTGGTTGTTGGTTGGCAACCTTTTGTACTTAGCACATGGTCACCTTGATATTTCCTTTGAAATTGGTCTTATCTCTTGTTTCTCTCAAGATCCTCATGAGAGTTATTGGAAGTTCGCCAATTATATCTTGTGGTACATGTAGTGCACTGCATAGTTTGGAATTCAATACACATCATGTGACACTAAGATTGTGGGCTTCCCTGAATTAGATTGGGTTGTTGATGTTGATGATCGAAAGTCTAATATATTTTGTCTTGGTTCTAATCTAGTTGCTTAGTCGTGTAAGAAGCAAACAAGTATTGCATTGTCATCAACTAAGGTTGAGTATCAATGAGCAATCTTGGCTAGTCAAGAGGTTCTTTGGCTTCATTGCTAACCATCCCAATACTCTTTTGTGTGATAATTATATTCACATACATATTTATAGCAACCCAGTGGAGCATTAGTGCCCTAAGAATATTGAGATCCACATGTACTTTATTTGATATCTCATACAAGAATGGATTCTTTCTTTGGGATATTTTCTTACAAAGAAACAAGTTGTGGGCATCTTCACTAAAATTTTGGCATCTCCTTTGTATCTTCAATTGTGATTGATGTTATGGATGAAGTAATTCCTCCTTTGAGATTCATGAGGAGTCCTCCTTCCTTTCACTTTTTCTTTTCAATATTTTATATTTTCTGTTTTGAAGGGTAGTTTTCCCTCATGAGGTTTTTCTCCTTTTCTCTAGTTGTGAGAGATTTCATTTCATTACATTTTTACAAGGTGTTCACCCTCGGTCTCCTTGTATTGTGAAATGTAGTGCTTCATTTTGTGACATGGCTTAACTTCCTCCCATGGATTTATTAAATCTTGTGGCTATATTGAGCATTAATTGGTCAATCATTATTTGGTGCAATGACAACCATTTTTGTTACAAGACCAAATTTTGAACCCACGACATGACTAAGATGGAGGCTCAATCAGTCTGGACACTAGTACATTTGGGCCTAATTTCTGACGGCTAATTGTCGGATTTGTGACGATAAAACGTCGGACTTCTGACCAACTTTACTGTCAAAAACTCATCGTCAGGCTTCCCGATGATGTTATGAACTCCTCCAACAACAGCTATATTTGCACCCCTAGCCACAAATTTTGATGGATTTCCATTGGATTTCCGATGGATGCTTTGTTTTCTCCTCAACGATTGTCCGACATGGAAGTGACATCAGATATACAGCATCCTTATTGGATGTTTCATTAGTTTTCATCAAAATTCCGATGGCAAGAGATGATGTGGGTCAAACGGATTTGACGTCGGTGAATGAAAACATTGAACAAGTTATACTTTTAAAAATTGCATAAAACATTTATTATTTATTTGATTCAGTGTTATTTGCAAAAAATGATTATCAATGATGTTTCCTTTCTCCAAGAATTGCCTAGGATCTTTTCGTCAGATAATATGTAACATCGAATGACTAAATATTTTCTTTACAAATGCTTATTTTATTTAATTATTATCTGAGTGTGAATTAAAATTTATATCTGTACGGAAGCAGAACATACAAGCTGAAGAGTCATGTCCAAGCAAATTTTGTAAAAGAAAGCAGGTAGGCATTATCTTGAATGACATGGAAACAAGCTCATTAGCTGCCTAGAAGAGAGAAATTGGAGAAAAGCAGAGGAAAGTGTTTAAGGGTGATAAATAGATAGAGAGTATGCAATACAAACAAACAATGTTTGGATGTGTGATGTGACATCTCTAATTTATGTCTGGAGGGACTAACTCATTTTGTTGTTCATGTGAAACCTATTGGGCCACACTTTGGAGGAAATCAATGTGTTCATGCAAGGAGCACCTTTTTTCTATTATGAAAATGATGCTTTTGCGCTGAAGGATATTTGGAAGTCAATATCCAAAAATTTCTATAGTGTGGAACCAGAGTTGGCGGACTCGAAGGAATTTTCAGCTTTCAAAAGACCAAGAGGTTATGTAAACAATCTCCCAATAGAAAGGCGATTTCAAGCATTACCTCTCCCCCCCATGACTATTCAAGAACCACTTCCTCAGACAAAGGACTATTGGCAGGTCAGGTCGATAGGTGGCAAGTCAGGTCGATGCAAAGCAACCTCTTCTCCACCAATACCAGATAGAAGAGAAAGTAATTTAATTTAATGCCATCAGGATAAAAGGCTTTAAACAAGACAGATAAATGGTATGCAACTGTATCTATTTGGAATGCATTACCCAAACACTGCAATCGATCACTCGCACACAAAGTTCCACGAGTGTGATCTTTTTCAAATCCTAATATGATTTCTATCTCATCAACCTCTAGAGGAGCCACCTGACTTGGCCCCACCCAAACCAAGATCCATTCTTCCCACTTTTCAAGATTGTATTTCTCTTCACTATCTTGCAGTTTCCCTCGTGAATTTTCAATTATAGTTCAGAGTTCTTCATGAAGGACACCACCACATCGTCTAGAGTTTATGCTTCAATTTTTTTCTTTGATCCCATGGAGGACAATAGTCCTTTGTCTAAGGAATTTCTTCCTGAATAGTCATGGGGGGGAGAGGTAATGCTTTAAATCACCCTTCTATTGGGAGATTGTGTACATAACCTCTTGGTCTTCTGAAAGCTGAAAATTACTTTGAGTCTGCCAACTCTGGTTCCACACTATAGAAATTTTTGAATATTGACTTCCAAATATCCTTTAGTGCAAAAGCATCATTCTCATAATAGAAAAAAGGTGCTCCTTGCATGACCACATTGATTTCCTCCAAGCGTGGCCCAATAGGTTTCACATGAACTCCAAAATGAGTTAGTCCCTTCAGACATAAATTAGAGACATCACATCACACACTCTAGACATTATTTGTTTGTATTGCATACTCTGTATCTATTTATCACCCTTAAACACTTTCCTCTGCTTTTCTCTAATTGCTCTCTTCTAGGTAGCTGATGAGCTTGTTTCCATGTCACTCAAAATAATGCCTACTTGCCTTCTTTTATGAAATTTGCTTGCACATGACTCTTTAGCTTGTATGTTCTTCTTCCATACAGATATAAATTTTAATTCATGCTCAGATAATAATTAAATAAAATAAGCATTTGTAATGAAAAGATTTAGTCATTCGATGTTACATATTATCTGACGGAAAGATCCTAGACAATTCTTGGAGAAAGGAAACATCATTGATAATCATTGTTTGCAAAATAAAACTAAATCAAATAAATTAAAAATGTTTCATGTAATTTTTAAAAGTAGAACTTGTTCAATGCTTTCACGCACCGACGGCTAAGTCGTTTGACCCACACCATTATCCATAATAGAAAAAAATCAATATAATAGGCTATTATAGAGAATATATGTAAAAAATATGAAAGAACATTAAATTACCACTACAAACCCATTAACCATTGAATAGTGAAAACAGATATAAATTTGTAAATGTCTCCCTACAAACACCACAATCATAACCAAAACAAAAAAAATTCTTACCCGCAAAAACTAAGTAGCTGGTGAGTTGCAAGTCTACAACATCTCTCAGATGATCAAATTGTTTCTTAATTTTTTTCTTCTGATTAGTCAATGTATTTAGTTGCATGTACAAGTTTTCTATTTGAAGCCTTCCGTTTCCCTATATTTGAGACTTAATAAAATTCTTGTGAGTAGGAAATTGATTCAGGAGTTACATGTGAAGAATTTGGCAGAGTAAATGATGATAATCAAACTCAAATTTTATCTATCTTGAAAGCCTTTTATCCTAATGGCATTAAATTAAAGTTCTTTCTCTATTTTCTGGTGATCTCTAGAGTAGAGGCTGCTTTGCATCGACCTGGGATACATTTAACTTGTGTTTTATCTGTGGAAATATGTATCGTAGGTCGATGCAATGCAACCTCTGCTCCAACAATACGAGATAGAAGAAAAAGCACTTTAATTTAATGCCATCGGGATAAAATTCTTTCAAGAAATATATTAGGTATAAAAGGAAGCCTACCTTGTCATTTGAAGGGGTCTACCTACAATTCAAGTGATCTCTTAACTATAAAATCAATTCAATTCCAAGTGAACAAGCAATCAAGCATTGAAGGAGAATTCAAGTTGGCTCAGGTGCATTCGGAAGACCAAAGGACTCAATGAAGCCATTAAAGACTTTTGAAGGTCTTAGGAGTTAAGAGCCAATCAATTATGATGTCTTAAGGTCCATTATGGTGAATGTAAGAGTGGAGAAATTGCTTGCTAAGGAGAACCAGTAGCAAATCCGCCATAAGGAGGGGCACATTTTATGATTGATAGTGTTTAGACATTTCAAATGAAAGGTGAATACATCATCATTTGGATGGTATAGTGTTTGGAAGAAGGGTATATGAGAAACCGTACAATTAAGGGTTTGTGAGAGGCTAAATAAGTGAATTTGCATCTAAGAAGGTTAAAACTTGTAAATAATTGCATTTCCTTAGTTTTGAATCATATACTTTCCAAAGCAACCTTTTGATAGTAGATTCTATGTACCATCCTAATCCAAAAAGCATTCCTTTTGTCTACATCCGATAGTCATTCCTAAAATCAGTTTAAAGTGTATTCATTTAGGGACCTTTCATAAAATATTTTCAACTTACACATCATAAAAGGATCTTAAAATATTCATTGTTTGTAATGATAAGAATTTGGTTGTTCCATACACCTTCCTTTACTATTTTAAAAATATCATCGACCAAAATATTGTGCAGCAGTAGCATGGAGTGCATTTCATCTATTTTATGCTTAAATATTTCATCATACCACTTTCTTTTGAAAGTCAGCTAATCAATTTCCATGTTTGGGTAATGCATTCCAAAGAGATACAGTTGCATACCATTTATCTATCTTGATTAAATACTTTTATCCTGATGGCATTAAATTAAAGTTCTTTTTCTATTTTCTGGTGATCTCTGGAGCAGAGGTTGCTCTGCATCGACCTGGGATACATTTAACTTGTGTTGTATCTACGAAAATATGTATCCTAGGATGATGCAATGCAACCTCTACTCCACCAATACCAGATAGAAGAGAAAGTACTTTAATTTAAATCCATCAAGATAAAATGCTTTCAAGACATATCTTAGGTATAAAAAGAACCAGGTACCCTATCATTTGAAGGGGTTTACCTACAATTCAAGTGATCTCTTAATTATAAAATCAATTCAATTCCAAGTGAACAGGAAATCAAGCATTCATCAAGAATTGAAAGAGAAATCACTATTGAACTTACTCCTATCTCATATAACCCTATGTTGGCTAGGCCCCACAATAATTATAAGATCCTAATTACTAGTGTCCTAAACCTTGCATTGACCGTCACAATTTCATAGTGAGTAGAGTTAATTATTCCATTAGCGAGATTGGGAAAGAGTTTGGTATTGAGTTAGGTGTTGGTGGAAGGTCTAAGGAGGTACACTCTCATCAGAATTAATTTTAGAGAGTGTTGTGTGAAGAAGAATGGCCACAAAAGGAGTGACTGTCCTAAGTGCTTGACATGGTCACAAAAAGTGAGTGTTGCAGTAGTGAATCTTCCTTTTACCTTTGTGTGTTTGGGAGGGTAAAGAGCCATGGTGGTATATGTTGAGTGGTTGGGAGGGTAAAGACCCATATATCAACTATTTACTTTGACATCCTAGGATGGTGTCCACCTACTCTAAAACCTTGTGGGCACTCTCTGTCTGATACTAACATATACATAACATGTGCCTCTCATATAACCCTATGTTGGCTAGGCCCCACCATAATTAGAAGATCCTAATTACTAAAAACACTAGATTCTCCCCTAAAAGGTTTTTGAGTCATAGAAGACCTAGCTTGATAGCCCTATAGCCTCTCATACCTAAAATATCCTTGTGTCGATGATGGTCGAATGTGACTACCCTATGGCCCCTACTATGCTCTAGACCTTTGTCCCTAATATTGATACTATTGGGTTTTTCTTTGTAAATCATATAGTAAGTCTAAATTATCCTTTGAAGGATGGGGAGGCCTACGCACACTTTAGTCCCTTCATCAAGATTACAAACTTCTCTCATGCCTCTTGTGTCCTCCCATGTACCTCCTTTTCCATAAGAGAATTTTCCATAGCAACCCTAAAGTCATTCGGATTGGCCATGTGTAGGAAAAATGAAATTTTGGGCTTTCCACCCCTAATGAAATAACTGACAAGTAACGTGTCTTCAATGTAATCTACAAACTACAAGAACTCCAAAAACTAACTCTCATGTTGAGCCACTATGAAACCTTATTATGTAAATTCTGAAACTCATCTATGCATCTCTATGGAAAATATTTTGAAATAGAACACACTTTGAAGAACTCCAAAATGGTATCTTGAGAGGGTTTCCAATGTGAGTTGGTGCATTTTATCCTCCCAATACCACAAGGTGGAATCAATTCCTCTCAAAAATTGCATTGAAAATTATGCCTTTAGGTTGCTCACATATAGATGCAACCCAAAGCATAAGTCCAAGCTAAGTAACCAAGACTTATCCTCAACCCCATTTGTGGATCTTTAAAATGTAGAGGATTGGAGATGAAGCAACTCTCGAATATGATCCTTTGGCTCATGATATGTGCTTTCTATAGTCTATACCTCTTGTATTTATGTATGATGAGGCTAGGTAATGTTTATTGATCAATATTCTATCTCCTCTATGTTTATTTCCCAAATTCAAGATGAACTCTTAATAAGCTCCCAAGCAGCAAGTATATGCTCCTCTAATACAAGCGGATCCTCATGGCTTGTAAGATTTGAGGTCCATACTCGAGCTAATCATCTTGGTGAAAACTCTCAAAGTGATATGACCCTTCCCTCCATTTCCTACATCCTATTTTCTAACCCACACCTCATAACCTTTACCTCACTTCCTATCATTATTACCTTCTGTCTACCTTTCATATCCGCTATCTTAACCTCCTCCACTTTCATACTTCCTATCCTAAACCTTAACCTCATACACACTTACTTTCACTTCACCTACCTAACCCCATTCCATCCTTCACATCCTTTTATCTCCCCCCATTCACTTTCCTACCTTCCAAACCCCTAAGACATCCTAACTTACTCTTTCACCATTACATCCTTCATCACTTACCTCCCTATCTTATCCTAACCCACACCTCATAACCTTGTACCTCTCAGCTTCCATTTTATACCACCTTCCTAATGGTACACTTATGCTCCCTTCCAAAACACCGACAAAAAATAGCACTCGATCACTACATAGTGCTCTCATGGTTCTGCAACAAGGATTTTTTGTCACAACCATATATACTAGCATCCATAATTAGGATATATTTTACATAATGGCACTCGATCATGCAGGTTTAGGTCATCCCTCTCCTTAATTAGGATATATTTTAAATATGGAAAGTAGTGTTAATATGTTTCAGGCTAACTATATTGTTCATTATTTAAAATGCAAATTAATACATGATTGTAGGATTGTTCAATGGTTTAGATCTTGTAAGAAATTCTTCTTTTAAATCGATCATATCATATTACATAAACCTCTCACCATCTCTGCTATTGGCAATTAATCTGATAAATCTATAATAAACTTTGAATCTAAATATTTGAATATGTATAACAATGAATTTGTTGATTATACCCTACCTTTTTCCTACAACAATTAAACCATTCCTACATCCTGCAGCAGTTAAACTCACAAGGAACCTATGCCCGCCTCCCTCCTTCATGTTCATTGGGGGATGGCCCAACAATAACTTCTTGACTTACTAGACCCCCACCCACGACTTCTTGAGCACGTAATCGATCTAGATTCTTTTGCTGGAATCAGCATGGGAGGAACCGCTTGATGGGTACGCTTCAAAAGGACTGAAACACACAATGAGATGTGAGGGAAAATGAACAGGGGAACCTACTGCGATGACATGGTGTTGTTGAGCAGAAACTTTAGACTGACACAACAACTCTGCAATCTATCAAACTTCAATCTCCAATCCCAAACTCATTCCAACACAACTTCCATTCATATGCACTCTCACGATAAGCACATAGAGATGCTGCCCTACCACGTGCGTGCTTCTTCTACCTGCGGTCTATTCCTGCAAATGACCATGAGAATAATAATGTACATTCTTCCTATCCACACTCCACCATGTTCAGGCCACTCCACATGGCAGACACGCGAGGAGGAGGCATATTTACTCAACTCTTCAATTCCTCCAACCCATGTCCCCAATCGATTTGAAGGGAATAAGAAGAAAACAACAAACAATTACTTAATTGTTCTACAAACACCAGAGCCATAAACAGTTTTCTAATGTTGGTTTAAACATTATACACTTATAAACAAGGATTTAGTCTGGCAAAGGCTTTTAATTGTTGTTTAAATCCTAAACCCATACACCCCTATCAAAATGCCAAACGAGTTACAAATGGTCCCAAAACGTGCCCTTATTACATTAAATAATGTCCACACTTGAAAATGCCCCTAAATAGATGGCAAACAAAAAAACATAACAAAATTCCTACCATGAAGCTTGAAAGTTTCCCGTTGCCTGGTATCCTAGTATAGTTGCTCCTGTAGCACCACTTCATTTTGCGGCTTGAGTACTAGTAGTAGATAGCTAGGACAGTTGATGATTAAACCCATAGGTTCCCTACAGAGGCAGGATTTTGTAATGGCAGAGGTGGGATTTATGAAATTAATTGGTCTTTTTTTTTTTTTTTTAAAGTAATGCACGCAGTCATTGGAATTTTGACAAAAGCAGGCACTTTTTCTAAAAAAACCCAAATGTCATTGTTAATTCTTTCTCCATTGAAACCGAATGTTGCATTATCATCGCAATTCCAATGAAATTAGGCATTTTTCCAAAAAAAAATCAAATTTGATCACAATATACCTTCTCCATCAGAATTTTAGGCCAAATGTATTAGTGGGAGCTTCAAAATAGTTTAATTATTAAAAAGCATTTCACCATTCTACAACAATACTGAATAGCACATAAACCATGAATGCATGATCACCGCATTTACTCTTTGGTGTGATTATTAGAGTACCATACATATTTATTGCAACCCACTGGAGCATTCATGCCCTAAGCATATTGAAATCCACATGCACTTTATTCAACAACTCATACAAAATGTCATTCTTTCTTTGGGATATTTGCCTATAATGCAACAAGTTGTGGATATTTAAAAAATAATGGCAATTGCTTGTTATATTCAATTATGATTGATGTTAGGAGTGAAGGACTTCATCCTTAAAGATTATTGAGGGCTACCTTTTCCTTTCACCTTTAGCTTTTTCTCATTTTCTCTAGTTGTGAGAGATTTAATTTCATTGGATTCTTGCAATTTGTGTTTCCTTGGTCCCCTTCTATTGTACAATGTAGTTCTCAGGTTTGCGAGATGGCTTAATTGCCTCCCATGGATTCATTAAATCTCACAACTGTAACATGCATTAATAGATCGATCCTTTGGTGTAAATAAAACCATGTTTCTCACAATAACAACTATTAAACCCACAGTAAGATTGAGAGTGGGGATGAATCATTCCAAATCTTTAAAATAGATTAGTTATAGACATCATTTATCCATTCTACAAAAATACCAAAATGCACATCAACCATCAACACATGAACAATAGTTTTATGTGAAAAACCCAAACAAGGAAAAACTATAGTGGGAATCAAACTCATAATATAAGTAAAATGATTGCAATGTTTATACCAAGGAGTAGCATGCACCTTATGGACTTGCAAGAATAAGGTAGACTACATTAGGGAAAGATACATGGACTTGCACAACTAAGCACACTTCTTCACGACAAGATAGAATGAGTTACCAAAGGAACCATTGTCAATCAACAATGATAAAATAGTAAACCTAATATGAGAAGGATCTCTTGATCATAAAATTATCCTTGAACATCTGTATCAAGTGACCAACATCATGACAAACATCTCTAACAACTATGACTATCTCAACACACTGTATCATAAAATATATCACCTTCAAAGCTTAGTCCCAAATATACTTCCACATAATTCAAATTCACTTCTCATGAATTCACACACAATCCCATACATAACTCATACATATGCACTCCTTAAATATAAGACAGGTCATCAAAATCCTAATTGAGGATCAACCACAACCATTTGAAACAAATATTATTGCATAAAATAGGCCACTCGGACGAAAAATATTGAAGGTGATCTACTCCAAGAGAAATAGGAGACCCAAGTACATCATGATACATCCTTCCAAGGTGAATCCAATGATCCACATATGCTAACACATCTTACAAAGTTTCCACCAAATGCAATACATAGATAAACAATAGAATTCATCAATTAGTCAGCCAAAAGACATCTTCCAATGTAAAATATACCATACATATCTCCACACACCATGTTGAGACCCATAACAATATTTTAACTCATTCTCTAATACATATGCAAATCAAAAAAGATGATCCAACAAGATAATCCGACTGGACATACTCAACCATGACACAACTGAATATACCAAACATAAATCAAGATCACTCACTTGGGTAATGGAAGCATCACTAGAGAAACAAATTGAAAATAAATTACACAAATCACATAATCATGTCCACAAAACCAAAACATAATCTTCAATATATGTGGAGACCACCAAAGAATTGTTGGACAATTCTGGCAAACGCCCTTACTATTAAAGAATAGTAGCAACTAACTTCTATAATCCACAAACTAGAAAACCAGTCGATGTGAAACATCAAAAACTCTTTCCTGCATATTGAACTTGCTGCAACCAACACCAAAACATTAAACTCAATTGCAACACCAAACAAAAACAAAGATATTCAAACTATAATCCATTTGGACAAGTAATTTTGACATCAGTGACAACCATACAAACTCATATTTCTAACATGCATTATAGTTGTACATGGGTATCTACTATAGCTTTGTTGCTAAGACCCATAATTCATCTCATATTACATATTGCATATTTCTCCCTAACTTTCACTTAAGGGGAGGTGTTAGTGTACACGTTTATATTGTGCACATTTACTTAACAAAACTTAGATAAAAAAATTTATTTTTTGTTCTTAGTCACTTTTTTCCAAATGCATTAGGTTAGAGTCAAGAACCATTCCAATGTTGATCCCATATTCATCCCTACTTTATATACAGGGTTCTTTGTACGTGATCTTAATCTCATTCACATCAAAGTAGTTTATTGAACTGATAGCTTCTTGTCATTCTCTTGTGAAGGTTCGGTTTGCAAGTTAGGCTCCTTGATTCACTCAGATTCACAAAGGTTGCCTCTAACCATCCTTCAATAATTATAATTATTCATGTCTTTTAAAATATTTCTCACAATTTTTTTCATTAATCTTTATTCTAATAAAATGATGCTATTACCCCTTATTTTTTTTATCTTCTTTTAATATTTTAATAACTTTATTTCAATTAGATTTATCAGATTTTCATAGTCCATACTATTGAACTATTGATTTCACTTTGAGAAAAAATCCATAACAGTTAAAAAAGAGCCCCAATCAAGCCCCTTCTAGATTGACCTACTAAAAACCACACTATAGCTTATGTAATGCGTAATGAAAAAATAATCTTTTAGGCTTCATTTATTGAGGATTTGATAATTTACTTGACACAAAAGTGATTCCTTGGTGGTGGACTAAAAGAAGGCCCAACTCCCTCGAATTCTGGGAGAGGCAATAATACTCCCAAAATAACGAGGTGAAAACTTTGCTGACCAACATTGGAAGCGTAGAGAAAATCACAAAATAGTTTTCCAATCCTTAAATTATAAGTTTTCGACAGTACCAAATAGGAGCAATAGTGAACATGTGTGGCGACCAAGATTATGGGGCAAATTTTGAACTTACCATCTAAGAGGCTAGGCTATTTAGTAGTTGATCTTTTTTTCAATCCTGATAGCATCAACGTACCAAACAGAAGGAGACGTTTGAAAAACAAAGGGTATGCTCACAAAGTAGAAAACAATCTATTTAAAACCAAAATTATCTAAACAGCTTGATTTGGGCAGGAAAAATAGTGTATACCATTGGATCTGACAACGAAACGTTTGCTTGATATTGTTCTCATAAAGAATGAAAAAAAGAATCATTGATAAAACGGCCATTGACCAGCAAACTGTGAAAATTGGGAAGAAAAATCCCTCTTACCACAGAATGAGAAATCGTATGAACTAAAAGTTTGCCAGAAGCTTCAGCAGTGAGCACATTGAGAGATGGAGCAAGCAGACAACCTTGCCAAATAGAATGGAAGAGTCCAAAAGATTCATAGTTTAGAATGCAGTAATCTGTGTAATTATACGCCACAATGTAACAGAAAAAAACCCATCGCATTAGGGAAACAAAAACTGAAATCCACTAACATTGAAATCAACTCTTTTATAATTCTTTGTTAATAAAGAAGTACAAGACACTTAATACATAGCTCTGAAGCTCTCAAAACACGCTATACTCTTATCATACACTCTTAGAACTTAATCTTATCGAAAATGCGAATCAAAATTTGCTTTCTCTTTCTGGAAAAAGTCAATGACTACAAAAGTAGTTACATTCATGCCCGTGGAGGTGTCAATGTAGAAGGAAGATAGAAACGGGGTTACGTAAGACCTAAACAAAGCTGGTACACTTGTGTAAAGCAGCAATGTAAATAACAACAGAAGAATAATATTAAGAATTACATTGCAAAGGTAATATATTATCATTATATGGTTATATCTAATGTATTGGCTTTATAAAGTCATTATTCCCAGTCAAAGCTAATTTACAGGAGTGAACTATCCAGCCAACTAACTTACCTAATTTGATTTATTAAATGTAAACCTTATTTCCTAACAACCCTCTTTAAGGTTTGCATAATGAAGAAAAACAAGAACAAAATTATATTACCATTAACCTAAACTTCTAGGTCTAGGAAAATGTCTGAAATCTCCATCTTTCTTTTTTTATCAGCATCAACTTAAACTTCCTAGTCTAGGCAAATGTCACGAATCTCCAAGTCTTCACCAAAATCAACCTAAACTTCATGGTCTATGTAAATGAATCTCCAACTTTGCAATAGGATCAAACCAAACTCCTCATGTTTGGGTAAATACAATGATCATCCAACACACAACTATCCATAATTAGTTTGTGGATTCAACTATCCATAGACCCACAACTCTGCAATTTTATGGATTTAACAATCCACAAAACAACATAGCACTACATGCCCCTCTTTCTCCTGAAAAGACTAGTGATAAAAAGTTGCTTCTCATGCAATGTATCATCCCTGAACAAGAAGCTCGTTTAAGATGATAGATATCCTCTAGCCTCCATTTCCTCCAACCTCCAATATTACCTCTCTTTACATTTTATGCATCAAATTCTCCAATAATACAAACATGTGAATGTTTTAAATCTTTACTAGACACAACATGGATAACTTTCAGAACACAAATATCTGATGTGATACTGAGACAAAATAATTTATGCCCTCAGCTAGAAAAAAAAAAAAAAAAGAAGCTAGAAATTAGTGATTTCTGAACCTTGTATAATGCTGGCTTCTGTGGATACCTCCTATAACCCTTTGCATAAAATGTTTTTGAATAAGGGAAAATGGGTTTTGATGGGCCCTTGAAAGCTATTACAACAAAAAGATCAAAAGATGTACATTAAAGCACAACAAAACACAAAAGACAACAACTGAGAAAAGAACAACTGACGATCAAAAAAAGCCAACAAACAAGAGACAACTAACAAAAATAAATAAGATCGACAGAGGGAGCCCAAAGTTAGGTTAAGTTCTGAAGAATCTTAGCAGTTTCCAGCTCTAGTTGTTCCATATTATTAGCCACCCACTTGATTTCCTCAATTTCCTTGCTTTGGCTTTGAATCTTTCTGGTGCTCGCACGTGTTCTTCTACCAAGCCCAGTCTCCTTATCCTCGGGAGTGTCTTCCTTTTCTTCAGCCGAATCTTTATCCCCATGATCAGTTTCAAGCTTACTGATAAGAGCCTTCATACTAGCTGAGGCGGCCTTAAGGATCTTATGACTTTTCTCACCAATCTTTCTGAGTGTGTTCTTGACTCCTTCAAGTCTTTTTTCAGTAGCCCTTGATCTGTTCTCCAAGTTATGAAAGCTATTCTGATTAGTATTGATGATCTCCTCTCCATTACTAATAGCTTTGGTGAGCTCACTGAGACAATTTGGAAGGGAGTTGAAGTTACCCAAGCCTATTGCTTCTAAAGTCTCAATTTTTCTTGCATCTTGGGCTTGCTTGGTTTTAATGCCAAAAATTTCCTTTTGCATCCAGTGGAGCACCTTATTAAAGCTATCTATTTCGTTATTTGTTGTAGAGGTCTATATCCAAGTGATTATCTTCCTGACTCTTCTCTCCAGCAAGCTCTAAATTCATCTCAAGACCTACCTCCCTGACATCAGAGCTTTGAGCTTCTTTCATGGTCGTGTGCTCCTCCATCAGGCCCTTATCCTTAGAGTCAGTCATGAGAGGAGACCGATTCTTGGTTCCCACACTCTTAATTTTAGGAGTTTTCTTTTTTTGCTTCTGGCTTGAGAGGATTTGGTCCTCCTCGCTTTCAATATCCATGTCATTATAGGTCTCATTATCCTCTTCATACTAGTTATCCTCATCCTCCCCTCTCTGCTTCCTTTTGGCCGACCCTTCATTCTGTAGCTCATGCCATGTTTCTCTTTTTTCCTACTTGACCTACCAATTTGTGGGTCATCCTCTGCCTCAGCTTCCATGTCATAGCCATCATCTTCCTCATCCTTGGAGTCATCAAGATCCTCTTCTGACTTAGAAACCTCAGCTATGTTCAGATGGACGGTAGTGTTCTTGATGTGATTATACAAAATTGCCATCAAACCCTCATACATTGTTGGATTGGTATTGGGGTTGGATATTGCATCCTTCATCCCACCATTTACGGCATAGAGACGATAATATGGAATGGAAATTTTCTCTTTATACCAAAAGTGGTTTAGAATGACAAAATGATAGCTATATACCCTAGTAAATCTACCATCAAGAGTGATAAATTCCATAATAAAAAGCAAAAGCCTTCTCCAAATTATCTTAATTACCTTTGGCGAGTAGGAGGTATGGCTGCCCTTCACCAATCTGACTTTCTCCTCCTCATCCTTCAGAAATTTCTTCACGGAAGCATCTAAAATCTTCCTATCCCTATAGAACTTGATGTCATCCATCGGAAGACCCGTAGCCTCTGCAATCATAGTTTCAGTCACCTTGACCTTCCTATTGCCAATGGTCAATGTACCTTTATTATATCCCTTCTTGAAAATTCTTGTAATTTCAGGTCGTTTCTCCTGCATTCTCTCCATGAAATCAATCATCTTGGAAGCTTGAAGTATTGCCCAGAGATGAGGATGATCCCTCCATGTTTCAATAGTGGTAGCCTCCATTCTCTTGCAGTTTCCCCCCATAATGTTATTCATGTCTATCAACTATAAATTCGTGCAAATACCTTTCTTCTCAATGAACTTCCTGTGAGAAACCACTAGAAGTCTGTGGAAATTTCTAATACTTCTATTTGATGGGGAAAACAACACCCATAAAGCATGCGAAGTGACCCTGCAATTATAATTGTACCTCCTTTGTGGATGCATACAAAACCAACTCCTGATGCCATGACCACCCCTATCACCTCAAGAAATGATTTCAAATCCGGTCTTGCTTACCATGAAATCTATTTTTCAACCCTTTGCACAAAATGTTTCCTCATACATTTTTATTTTTTATTTTTTATTTTGACAGCTGTAAATTTTGCTCTAAAATCAAATATGTATACTGGCTATTGTTCCAGTAACATATGATACTAAAAACATAATGAAGAGAATGAAAACTATTAAAAACTATATGAGTGCCTCAACAAAACTTCTATTTTATTTACTTATTTTATGTTGCAGATGCATTTTTATGCACCTATCATCATTGTTTCTCATCTTCCCTAAATTCCGCTCCTAATGCCTATTTTTGCACTGCCACTCACACAAAATCTCTCATTTTCTTCACCTACAAATGATTTCCTTTCATCCCTATCGACTAGCAAATACATACTACATGTTGAGAAAAATCCTAGTTCACACTTTTGTGGATATCATGCTTGACAAATAATTTGAATGTTTTTATCTTTTCCAAATGTCATTTTTGCAATTAATCTCCCTTATACAACTTTCAATGTTTCAGATGCCTAGAACTAGTCATACATTTGAATGCCTAGCAAGATCTCTTTAGTTTCTTAATCCAACACACACATGTATTCACAATGCTCTAATACCAATATAAAGCAACAATGCAAACAACAACAACAAAAGAAGAATAATATAAAGATTTACATTGCAAAAATAAAGTGGTAATATATTATCATCATATGGTTCAATCATTACATCCAATGTATTGGATTTATAAAGTCAATATTCCCATACAAATCTAATTTATGCGAGTGAACTACCTAGACAAATAACAAACCTAATTTGATTTATTAAATGTAAACCTTATTTCCTAACACACTTGAACCAGTCCGACTAGACTTATTTATTATTTTCATAGAGTTTTTTAGTGGTGTTGAGGATCTGGACCTCCAGGAATTTGTCTTTTGCATTGAAATTTGGCCTTCATCTTTATCAGTCCCAAGGATCTGGACTGCCCATTTCCTTGATTGGTGGTTTCTCCTTCAATTTGTAGATGACTCGACTGATTTAAAATTCATAGAACATAGTTAAATTAGTCTTGTTTTAATATAGAAAAACTAAAATCAAATGGAAATATAGTCGGGATTCAAGCAAACCTTTAACAAAGCTAGGTCACTAGTAGAGTTTATATCAATGCCTTTGTTGTGTTGTACCTTCAGGTATTCTAGACTTACTCTGTCCCCTGCATTAAGAAAAAGAAGATGATAAAAAAAGTTTTTGCATTTGTTAAGTAATAGACACTACTACTTAGTTTCTTTCATATGCAAATTGATAACTAGAACTAATCAACCATGGAATCTTTTTAGATCATAGCAAAGAAAGTGAAATAGTATTTCAACAATAGTATGTTTTAGGCTTTTTTGGGGTGACTAAGCATTTATTTTTTTATTTTTGGGGAGCGAGGATAAGGTCAAGTTTAATTTATTGGTAGTTCAAGTCAAATATGATGGTATTTGTAAATATTTATTTGTATACAGATTTCTCAAACAAAATGTATACATTCAAAATATTTGAAATGAAGAAGCAACGGAGTTGTACTTACTTTTTCTTGCTGACTTGCCGGAGCCACGAGAGAATGTTGGCTCAAGTAAAGATAAGGTAATAAGCAACAACATTGTCACAACTATAAAGCGTCTATATAAGCCCATTGATCTCTCTCTACTTTTATCTCTTGCTCCAACTAGAAAAGTCTTCAAACTCTTTAAGATCTGGCGAGATGCTTACCTGTTGGGTGTATATCACAAAGAAGTTAGACGACTTATATAGATGTAATTTTGCAGAAAAGATTTAATATGCAATGAAATGCTTGACGACGTGGAAAGCTCTTCACAGAGAGACCACTTGTGATTGTCGGCAAACACTTTTGGCTTCAAGTTGTTTTACTACAGAAAAAACAACCCTTCTGGTAATTAAACGCCGCCAGTTTTCTGTTCTCTTTCTCTGGTGCGTATTTGTTGATTACTTTAGTCTCTCCTAGAGTAATAAAAAAAATGAAAATTGCTTAACATAAGGAGTACATTGACAAAATTCACCACATCATTTGGTCGTGGTGTCATTTCTGTGCTGTCACTTTTCTCATTTCTATCCGTGTCTTGATATTACTAAGGTTTGTCTTAATAAATCCTTTTTTTTAATGCACCTCCAAATTGAATTTTTAATTAATAGTATTACTAATCATTTATAAATAATATATCTCCATGCTTTTTACATACATTTGTCTATATATGAGAGTTGGCAGACCAGATTAGCTTTTGTTGGCGGACAAAGATGGGACATTAGAAAATGGGAAAGCCGACAGTGAGATGGGTGAAATAAATTTCTTATAAATTGCTCTCAGAGATGGAGAGTATCCGGATATGGAAAATGCAGTCACTAAAACAAAACAAAATTCAGACTTCTTATATGTATGCTGTCAAGAATTGTAATTGTGCCCATATCTTCATGGAAAATTGTTGCTAGAAGAATGAAATAGGGTGAACGTGCTTATTTCAAACATAAAATCTATACTTATTTATGGGTGATATTAATTATTAATTAATATATTTATCTTTTAAATTTTATATAAAAGATGTTGAGAGATTAATTTCAAGGTGTCTATTTCATTTAAATTTCATTGATAATTGGAACATGATAGTTCTCAATGTCATGCTCACCCTATACAAATATAAATGGTCATGAACATGCTGTCACTTTTTTTTTGTTTTATTGTTATCATTTCTCTTGTTTAGAGTGGTGTCTTTATTCTAAATACATGCATAAATATGTAGATTTTTCTAAATATAGTTATGTTAGTAACATTCATAGTCGCAATGTATAAATAAACATGATTTATTATTCATCAATAATTTAGTTGTAACATGCTATTTTAAGATAATATTTATAATTTCAATAATTAATTCACCAATAATATATCTTAATTATTAGTTACTTTAGGGTTATATCAACAATATTTAGTTGCCACCATTGATTTAATATATAAACTAATGACCTTCATTGTAGTCCATGAGGTAAATTGTACCTACAAGTTGTAATGCTCGTGGGGGTTGAAATTGCTTTCGAATTGTTGACCTCAATGAAAATCAATGGTCTAAAATAAATGTTTGGCCCATGAGTATTACAATTTTTTGGTAAATTTTATCTCACAAAATACAAAGAGGGCTATTAGATTATTTTAAATTAATGGTAGAAACTAAATAAAGTAGAGTCCACCCCTTAAACTCATTAATGATTTCCACCTTCAGGCCTCTATTTTTCTATAAAAAACTATGTTTTTAAATGAATGGATTTGCAATAGTAATTAATGCATACTTTTCTTATTTTCCAAGATTCGCCAATATTTTATACCAAAAAAATTGATATAAAAAAATTCGCCAATAAAATTAATATTTTTCTTTAAAAAAAGGAAAGATTCGCCAATAAAAATTATTATTTTTTAAACAAAAAATTAAATATTCGCCAAGATTTAATACAATTTTTTGAGACGGGGTTTCTTAAAGTTATCACTAGTCCTAAATGGTGTGTTTCTTCCAGATCATCTTTATCTAGGGTTGCCTCTAGTCTTGTGACTGGGGAATATATCTTTCTTAATAACATTTATGCCCCAATTGATCTTCAGGGTAAGCAAAATTTGTGGGCTCATATTACTTTTATGCGTGATTTTTTTCCTTTTCATCTGTGGATTATGATAGGTGATTTCAATGCCATCTTAGAGTTGAGTGAGAAGAATTTTAGTGTTATGCGGTTGGAGCCTTCTTCTGTCCTTCTTCGGAATAGTATATCAACCTTGAATCTTGTTGAAATCAATCCCAGTAATGGTCTATTCACTTGGAACAAGAGACTAGGGGAGTATTGGATTGTAGAGAGGCTGGATCGCTTTCTGGTTTGTAGTTTTTTGGTTGGTGGGGGATGGTCCACATGCTCTGAGATTTTAGATTGGAAAGGTTCAGACCATTGGCCCATCAAATTGGTGTCCTCTTCTTCTAAGGTCGCTCGTATTCCTTCATTCAAATTCCATCTTATGTGGTTGTGAGATTCTTCTTTGCAGGTTCATGTTGTGGAGTGGTGGAAGAAAGGGAGGCCAGCCTTTGGCACTACTATGTACACTTTTACCAAGAAGATGCATTTTGTTAAGTTTCAACATAAGTGGTGGAATTGTTAGTGTTTTGGTAATATTTTTCATGCTAAGACAGCTGCTCAATTAGAGTTGAATGGCATTACTAGAGAGATAAGAGAGAATGGATTGTCAGAAGCCTTGCTTAGAGAGGAAGTCAGGGGAGTCAAGGATTTAGAGGAGTGGGAGATTAACGAGGAAATCTACTGGAAACAAAGAGATCTTATTGATTGGCTTCAAGCAGGGGATAAGAGTACTGTGTTCTTTTTCAATTCAGTGAAAGCAAGAAGACATTGCAATTTCATCCCTATTCTGGTTAATGATAGAGGTGAGTAGTGTTTATCTTTGCAGGAGATTTCTAGGGAGTCTATGCAGTATTTCCAATCCCTTTTTAATTGAGGATTCTCAGGGAGAATCAAAAGAGGAAAATCAGGTTCTTGCTTGTATTCCTTCTCTACTTACTAGGGAGCTGAATGAGCAGCTTATGGGACCTATTTTGTTGGATGAACTTGATAGGATTGTTTTTCACATGAAGAAGGGGAAGGCTCCTAGACTGGATGGGTTTTCGATTGAGTTCTATCAAGAATTCTGGGATATTATCAAATTGGACTTATTGGAGGTGGTCTAAGAGTCCCAGAGGAGTAAGGAGATTCTTCGGGCTTTGAATGTGACTTTCATTGTGCTCATCCCCAAGTGTGATGGGGCTGACTGGTTAGGCCAATTCCATCCTATTTCTCTTTGTAATATGATTTATAAGATTATTTCTAAGCTGATAGTACAATGGTTGAAGAATTGGCTTGGGAGAGTCATTTCCGAAGAGCAGAGTTGGTTTGTGGAGGGCCATCAAATCCTGGATGGAGTGGTCATCGCTAATGAGATCATTCATTCTATGGCAGCTTCCATGGAAAAAGCTATGTTTATCAAGCTAGACATGGAAAAGGCTTATGATAGAGTCCAATGGTCCTTTCTCTAGAAGATTCTTAGGGCCTTTGGTTTTGCTGATGAATGCATCCAATGGGTTATGAGTTGTGTTTCATCTACCTCATTCTCTATGCTAATTAATGGAGATTATACTAAGTTGTTTGGTGTGTCCAAGGGTCTTTGTTAGGGGGACCCTCTTTGCCCGTACTTATTCATTATTCTGGCTAAGGGTTTGGGGAGATTAATTAAGTATAATGTGGGACTGGGTATTATTCATGGTTGGAGTTGGGGTAATGACATACCTCCTCAATCCCATTTGCAGTTTGTGGATGACATGGCCCTGATGGGACTTGCTAGGATCAGAAAACCTATAAATATGCGTAAAATCTTGGATGTTTATCTTGTTGATTCTAGCTAGTTGATCAATGAGGATAAATCTTCCATTATCTTCTTCAGTACACCTGGAACTATTCAGTTGAGGATTGTTCATATCTTGAGATTCTAGGTTGGTTCTCTTCCCTTGACTTACCTGGGTATTCCTATCTCTATTGGTAATCCTCCCAGGGATTATTGGCAGGGTATTCTGGACAAATTTCACATGAACGTTGAGCATTAGACTTATAGATGGTTATCCTTTTTTGGGCGAGTTCAACTGATCTAGTTAGTGGTCCATGCTCTTCTGATTTATAGGTGTATGATCCAAGTTGCCCCAAAGTGGTTTTTGAAGGAATTTGATTCTTTGGCAAGACAATTCTTATAGGTAGGCAACCTATCCTCCTATAAATGGACTCTTGTCAAATGGGACTTGCTGTGCAGCCCGAAGCAGTTGGGTGGGCTTGGGTTAAGGCAATCTTCTTTATTTGGGGAGGGTTTGGTGGCTAAATTATACTGGAGGTAGTGTGTTGAACAAGATTGAGGTTGGGCTAAGATTTTGACTTTCAAGTATATACAGAGGATCTCCAAGGAGGAAATCCCAAGATATTCGCTTGCAAGAAAAAGCTCTACAATTTGGAGTACTCTCAAGAAAGGGGCTACACTGATAAAATAAGGTATTTGTTTCCTAATTTAGTGAATCTTTGCAAGAGGTTCCTGGAGGTAGGTGGTCCAGTGTGAGCAACTTTAAGTTTGTTTATAGGTGTGGGCAACTAGAGATGGTGCGATGGAAGGTTCCTAGTGAATGGTCGATTGTTGTTATGGAGGAAGACTGCACTTAGCTTCATGGCATTTTGGCTAGTAGATACTATAGTTCCCTTAAGGATAGGGACAGACTTGCTTGGTCCCGAAATCCTAAGGGTGTTTCTACTGTTGGCAGTGGGTATGAGGAGTTGTTGTTTTGTCACTTGGAGGGGAGGAAGGTGCATTGGTGGAAATATGTTTGGAACAATTTCTCTTAGCCAAAGTGTAACTATTTTACTTAGACTTTGGCTTTGAATAGATGTCTAACTTGGGACAATATTCGCAAGTATGGGTTCCATGGGACTTCCATCTATGTTTTGTGTGGTAATGGAGAGGAGGATTCCTCTCACCTATTCTTCAGATGCCCTTTATCGTTGCTACTTTGGAATTACTTGTGGGGGGGTGTGGAAGCACCCCTATGTTCACACAGATTCCTTGGTGGATTTCTGGAGTAGTTTGGACATGCCTCATATTTTATTCTCTTTTCTCCAGACTGTCTGGCACATTGGGCCCATTTTCATACTTTGGCAGATTTGGTTAGAGAGGAATAGGAGGATCTTTAGGGAAGTCAGACTATTAGTTCAGCAAGTGTGGAATAGAATCATTTGCATGATCCAAGAGATGGTGGAAGCTAAATGTGAGGTGAATTTTTCTCTAGATAGAGGAGAGGCTGATATTGTGAGTAGGTTGGGTTTGCAGGAGATGTCTCATGTCTTATCTTGTGTCAGGAGAGATAGAAGTGCTAAGAAGAAGGTTCAAAGGGTGGAAATATGATTGCCCCTTCAAGATGATTCCATTAAGGATAATACCAATGGCTCCTCTTCGAGTAATCCAGGTCCTATTGTGGTTGGGGATGTTGGTAGGGATTGTATGGGGGGTGTGGTTTTCTTCTTTGAGTACATAAAGGGCAATAGTCTAATAATTTTATGGAGGGACTAGCAATTTTCAATTCCCTGGAGCATGCATATGACCTGGGGTGGCGTAAGGTTATCTTTGAATCAGATTCATATATTATTGTTAATCTGTTGAATGAGTAGAAGCTGAGTGGGATTAGTTGGCAGCTGGCAGGGATTGTGCGCCATATTTTCCAAATTAGTGCTATGATGGAGAGGATGTCTTTCATCCACATTCCTCGTGAATGGAATAGATTTGCCAATTGTTTGGCTAAGTGGGCTTTAGAACATGGTAATGTTTGTAAAGTTGAGGGTTGGGAGCATCTTTCCCCTGATTACTGTCAGGACTTGCATAAGATCTTTGTTGAGGATATGGATAGTTATGAAGTTGGATGATTTCTGGTTCAGTTTGTTGTTCTCTTCTAGAGCCTTGGGGCTCTATCTATCTTGTGTAATGCTGGTTTATGATTATTAATAAAGTTTTTACCCCTTTATTCAATAAAAAAAGAAAAAATCCTCTATAATTTCTCGTGCAAATTGGTCTCTCATAATTAAAGTAACCCTTTGTGAATAAATATTATTTATTCTTTCCCTTGTGCTTAAAGAATCAACATAAATTATATACATATATATACATATATGTATGCATATATACATGCATGTATATACACATATATGTATATATTTATGTATATACATATATATATATATATACATACATATATATACATATGCATGTATATATACATATACATATATGTATATATACATGTATATATACATATATATATATATATATGTATGTATATGTATATATACATAAATATATATTTGTATATATATATATATATATATGTATATATATATGTATATGTATGTACATATATATATATGTACATATATATATGTACATATATATATATATGTATATATATATATATATGTATATGTATATATATATATATTTACATATATATATATATATGTATATATATACAAATATATGTATGTATATATTATTTGGTGGATTTTTGGAGCAGTTTGGACAGGCCTCCTCTTTTGTCCTCTTTTCTCCAGATTGCCTAGCACATTGGGCCCATTTTCATACTTTGACAGATTCGGTTAGAGAGGAATAGGAGGATTTTTAGGAAAGTCAGACTCTTAGTTCAGGAAGTGTGGAGTAGAATCATTTGCATGACCCAGGAGACGGTGGAAGCTAAATGTGAGCTGAATTTTACTCTGGATAGAGGAGAGGCTGATATTGTGAGTAGGTTGGGTTTGCAGGAGATGTCTCATGTCTTAGCTTGTGTCAGGAGAGATAGAAGTGCTAAGAAGAAGCTTCAAAGGATGGAAATATGATTGCCCCCTCAAGAAGTTCCATTAAGGTTAACACCAATAGCTCCTCTCGGGGTAATCCAGGTCCTGCTATGGTGGGGGGTGTTGGTAGGGATTCTATGCGAGGTGTGGTTTTCTTCTTTTAGTACATAAAGGGCAACAGTCTAATTATTTTATGGAGGGACTCGCAATTTTCAATTCCCTGGAGCATGCATATGAGTTGGGGTGGCGTAAGGTTATCTTTGAATCAGATTCACATATTATTGTTAATTTGTTGAATGAGTAGAAGGTGAGTGGGATTAGTTGGAAAAAATATTTGCATACCAATTTTTTTTTTTAAATTACATGGGTGGTTTTCAAAGAATTAATTACAGCCACGATAGTGGTCGCAGGAAGTGGGAGGCCCACGACCCCCACTCTCCCCTTCTCATTTATGAAATCTAAAAAGTTAAAAAAAAAGAAAGACTTTTTTTTGTTAAGACATTAAAATTTATTAATATAAATTTGATTTATATCAATCAAAATTTTACTTAACATTATTATTTTTATTTTTATTTTTAATTTTTTTTTGTGTATTGAATCACTAATCTAAATAGGAAATTGTTTTGTGATTGTTTAGTTATGATAAATTATCATAAAATTTGATCATCATACTTAATTTATTAAAGAGATTCAAAATTCAGTTATTTGATTTGGATTAGCAAAAACCTTGATTTTCACCTTTCTTTTTTATTTGCATAGATTAGAATATAGTGGACATTTTATAATCGTATTTAATTATAATTGTGTTGAATGAGTTTAGAATTTGATTATAAAATTGTAAGTCTTTTCATCATTAAACTTAAGTCTTTAAGAGGGAGTATTTCATTTGAGATTTAGTTCCCACCATTGATTGAGGCAAATCTTAGAAGGGAAATTAAATAGTGATAAGTCAGGGGAATTTTCAATTTTACATATATACTTTAGTTGTTATACAACTTATACTCTTAGAGATATGCAAGTTACACAACTATTTGTTATCATGCATGCTAGCACTTATTTTGTAAATTGCATAAATATCTTCATTGTGCAAGTTACATAATTGTTGTTATCATGCAAATTACATTTTAGACTTCTGCTTTTGCGATATTAATTTCGTAGTAGTAAGTTGTTACTTTCAAGTGAATCCTTCATGTTCATAGAATTATTATCTAGTTTAATTTGCAGTTGTAATTACATTTTCAAGTTGCATTAGAACAATGTTTATTTAAGATTTTATTAGTACAATTTCTTAGCAAGAAAATTAAACAAGAGGGGTTGAAACAAATGCCTAGTAGTGTTCAGTATCTATGGTGCCTTTGGGTCATGCTTATGGGTAATGTCGTCGTGTTGAACTATTGCACGTAATGCCTAATAAAGATGCAATAATGACGTTTGTGGCATCATCCCTATAAACCGTTGGGGAGTAATAAGGGCCATTTAGAAGATAAAATCCAAGGGACAAGTAATCCCCCTTGGAATGATAATTTAAAAAGATTAAATTTAAAAAATGAAATGTACATCCGCTTAGTAAAAACTGTAGAAAACCCCCATTAGGGATTGATGAAAATTGGTTGAATGAAATGGAAAAGTACTTTGAACTAAGGGACTTTGGCGAGAAAACCAAGGTCTTATGGGGTTCCTATCAACCGTAGTTCACCATTTCCATAAAAGGTGGTTACCACAATTGTTCTTTGATGAGAAGGTGACAAAATTCCATAATCTTCGACAAGGGTCCCTAACAGTCCAACAATATTGAGATAAGTTTGCTAAATTGCTTAAGTATGTACCCATGTATTATAAGGATGAGAAAGGTCAAGCCATGAAGTTCATTTTGGGGCTAAACACCAACATAGGGGTAGAAGTTGACATGCATGGACCTGCAAACATGAATGATCTACTTGAGAAGTCTTTGAAGGAGGAAAGAAAGATTCAAGCCCTAACAGCAGCAAGGCATAACTTTAATGGGAATCATAAATTTAAAAAGAAGTAGGAATTCAAGGGGAACACCAACTTCAACAAAAGTCAAAGGAATAATTCATTCGAAAGAAAGCCACCCCCTAATCAATATCAAAGGAATGTAAATAATAATAATAATAACAAGGGAGATTATAACATGCGCAATTATAACATAAATGACTAGCACAATAGGATAACTTATCAACCAATGCCCAATGAGGCAAGGAATGATCATCCTAGGAATCAAATAAGGCGAGGACCATGAGGTGCATGTTTAATATGTGGAGGGAACCATTTTGATAGAGAATTCCCAAGAATGAAAGGTCAGATCAAGGCCAACCAACCACAACAAGGACCTCAACAAAGGATTCATGCAACATTTAAAAACAGAAGAACAAGATTTCAGAATGTTCCCATGGAAACTACAAATAGACTATTTGAATAACCAATTTTAATTCTAATTGACACTGGTTCATCTGAATGTTTCATTTCACCTGAATTAGTAAGAAAATTTGCATTAAGAGTTAAACAAATGAGGTCATCATGAATGGTTCAATATGGAGATAAGACAACTAGGGAAGTAACCAAGTGTTTACCAAGAGAAAGGGTACAATTTCTCAAGTTTGAAACAAGGGTAGATCTCTATGTGGTACCCCTAGGGTTATATGACGTAATTATTAGAATGAGTTGGCTAACCGATCATCAAGCAAGTGTGGATTGCTACAACAAAGTGGTCGAGTGTTTAGATAATGGGGAAAGAAGGGTAAAAATTCAAGGAAAATTTAAACCTATCAACATATAAACCATATCATCCATGCAATTAAAGAAGGAAAGAAGAAGAGAAGGCCTAATCTATATGGCAGGAATTGATGAAAGAGGACAAAAATACCCCCTTCTTACAAGAGTTCAAGGATATATTGCCAGGGGAATTACAAGGCTTACCCACTAAAATGAAGTTTAAATTTTCACTTTATTCAAGATACTTTGTGTAGACACCTAAAATTGTCCTGTCTAATTAAATAAATATTTTTATTTATTTAATTATTTTAAGCCTAATTTTTCTATTAATTAAATAAATCTTTATTTATCCTCTTCCAGCATTATTTCTCATTTAAATAAATACATTTATTTATTTAAATTATCCATTTTCCTAAATTAAATAAATATCTTATTTATTTAATTGATCCCACTTCTTCTATTAATTAAATAGATCTTTATTTATTTAATTAATTAATTATCCTTTTCTACCCATGGCACATGTCATTCATCTCTTAATTCCTACACTACGTACACTCTCATTATTTTCTTATTTCTTCTACCTACCCTCTAATCCTAGCCGACCAATTAGCTTTTACACCTCTTAATCTTATATCTCCATTTCTTATAGTGTCTTCTATATAAGGAGATACTTCCTTCATTATCAACCCTAATCGATCTTTGAAACCAACTACACTTTTGAACTTTCATATGCGATCAAGCCTACTTGCAACCACATTTATGTCCTTTGTTAATCTCTTGTGCACACATAAAATCTGAGAGAAAATATATCAAGCAAGATCAGTGGAGATAGGAAAAATGGTGACATGTGATGGTATAATCTTTGTGATTTCATTTGATTTGCATTGTCTTAGGTAATCTTCATATGTTATGGTGGATCTTTGTTGATTGTTAGGCCGGGGTTTTGTGGTTGAATCTGTTTAGTCTTTCAATATTGTTGTTTCCATTTTTACCATAAACATTTTGGCACGCCTGATGGGACTTGAATCCCTTTTGCATTTAACATCTTTTGTTGTAGATTTTGTGTTTTTGAAGTTGCAGATCTGACATTTCTGACAAACTTTTGACATTTCCGCGTCTGTGTATCCTATAACTGCGTTTTTTCTTTTTTTTTCCATGTATATGACCTTCATAATCGCATTGGCATTCAACAACATTTTATCTTTTTAGAGCATTGCAACTGTGATTTTAAACCGCATCTATGAATCTCTCAATCATGTCTGTGTTTTGGAGTCGCGTCTATGTGGTATAGGTGCGTCTGCGATGAATTTAGACGTGTTTGTGATTTTCTGCCACGTCTAAGTTAGGTTTAATCGCATATGTGTTTAAGATCTTGCATTTCCAGTTTTTGATCTAGTTTTGAGGCTCTATTTCGTCATTTGGATTTTAGATCTGGTTTATTTCGGGCTAACATATTGTGATCTAGCTATTACAATTAGTGCAGCTTGTATTGAAAGCAAATCATTTTGTCGAAGGCCCCTATTTCACAAAGTTTTTTGGATCTAAAATTCACCTACCTTGTTTTCTTGCAGGAAGGGGTAATAATTTGAAACAACCCAAACTACTAACAAATCTTTGTTGCATGATCTTGGCAAGGGTTTTTGATCTTCATTTGTGTGCATTGTTTTCATTAACTAGAAAACACTTCAATTGGTGCACTAAAATTGAACCAATGTCTTTTGTGTCTTGAGCAATAGGCTCTTTTTGTTTAAACTCTAGAAGACCACCTCCCCATGTTGTCATTAGGACCACTAGTGAGGAGAGAACAACCCAAGTGGTAGCAAGGAATAGCCATCCTCTTCTGAACCATTATAAATAACGGTATCCATGGTGAAAGCCATGGGTAATGTGTGCTGATTAGTTCATACTAATACTATGTCTCCCCATAAACCCGTTTGATCAAATTTATTTGATCAGTTGTAGGGCACAACCCCTATTGGCTGGGAACCTTCTGTATTTACAGAGCTGAAAGTGTCACATGTATGGCCACACGAGCGGATGCCCTTACTAGCACCTTTTTGTTTTAGAAAGACAAAATCCTTCTAGTTGTTGGGGTAGGAGGTTGGATCTTTGGAGTGACCCACACACATATGGTTCTTAGTAGAGATAAAAATTTTGCCACAGGGAGTTTTCGTGGGGACCGGTGCTTGGCTACCCAAGAGAAGTGAGTGTTGAGGGTGGAGCCAGTGGGGTCAAGAATCTAAGTATCCACTCTAAATATCGTAGCCTTAGGGGAAACCCCATGTGGGATCAACAACTATTGTCCTATCCAACCATAAGAATTGTGCTTGTCTTCTTTTGAACATTCAAACATTCAAGACCAAACATCAAAACATTGTGTCTTCAAGTGTATGCAAAAAAAATTTACATCAAACAACACACTTTCTTTGAGTAATTTTGAGTCTAAACACTTGCAAACATTGAGTCTTCGTCAACATTGTGTCCTCTTGTCATGAAAAATAGTCAAAAAATTTCAGATTTGGTCACAACAAAGAATTTCACAAATTGGAAAAATTGCACTTAGTTTATGGAAACGTGTCTGTGTTTGATAGAATCATGTCTGTGTCATTTAGCCGCATCTATGAAGGGCAGAAATGTGTCTATGTTCTCTTAAGAAAATTGCATTCACAAAATCTCAGAAACACGTATGCGCAGTGTTCAACCACATCTGTGAAGTGTACAGGCACGTCTATGTTAAGAATTGAAAAAAACTACAATCAAGTAAACAAGAGCAGTCAGTTTCAGATTTATTGAGCTTACTAGGTTATCTCTCTGGGTTTTCATCTAGAATTCAACCTATTTCTGGGTCTCGCAAAGTTCATCTTTGCTTTACACCTTGCATTACATTCACATTTGTCTAAACTTGAGTCAAAAGGTCACTTTCTTGTCCTCATCTTGGTTTGTCAACACACTACATACCACAACATTTTTCTAAGTGGTCCCTCATCAAGGTCTATCACCTTTGGGTCTCATTTTGTCTTACTTAGATTCAAGGTCAACTTACCTCATCAAGAGAAACTATCATCTCTTTGGAAGCCACACCTACTCTACTACATACATACTTGGTCTTATACTTTGGACATTGCAAGTAAACCTCAGATTCATTTACATTCCATCCAACTCTTGGTCTTCCATACTCTTCCCATTTTTATCTAGTCTCACACATCTTGGTCAAGACCTAGTTTATGGTTGAAACTCATTCCCAAAAAGCTAGGAGAGAAACTAAAGAGGCCTGATCATACCACATTACCTGACATGGATGCCTATAGAAACATTCCAAATGTTGAGAACATGGACACTACAAACAACAATGATACACACAATGACAATATGGACAACATTTTAGTGCATTTAGTAGAAGTGGAAGACTCCATTGTGGATCCCCGTTTTAATCGATTGGTTGAGGAAACAATGAGGAGAGATAGACAATATTTCTTACAAGTGATGGCACAAAGTGGAGCCAAGATTCCTCATGATTTTGAAATGTCTCAAAGAATGGAAAATCGACCTTTGCAAGAACCTCAAATCAACACGGATCAAAGGAGGCCTAGTAGTGCAGGTAATAGAGGACCACATTTTGTGCCTAAATCACCATCATCTTTGTTTCAAAAACCTGAGGTCCCACATACACATGGTTAAGCCTATGATAATCACCTTCGCAGACCATTATGGAAGTCTTATGAGAAAAATATACTCAACCACATACCAATGCTAAGGACCAACCACCAAAGAAATTGGATATCCAAAGGCATGATCAAAATTTGGACACAAGGAAACCCCGCATTAAATTTGGGGGAAACACACTAGAACAAACTCATGATATGCCTGTAGAGTATGGTATACATGGACACAAGAAATACTCCATTCCTCATCGTGACTCTATACCAAGTGGCCCTTATACGCAACATCATTATAGACCTCCTCCGTATGAACATGTGTATGATCAATACCATCCATATATGCAACATTCTCCTCCTCCATCTGGTGGTTCAAGCATGGGGTATGGTCCAAGAAGTCAATCTCCACCTAAGAACAATTTGGAACAGCAAATTGAGGACTTGGAAAAAAAATGGAGGACATAAATACACCGAAGCCAGCTTACACAATGAGAGACATATATCCCTATCCATTTGACAAAAGCATTCCAATGCCTCTATTTCTTACACACTTTGTGACACCTAAGTTTGATAAGTACAAAGGAAAAGGGGATCCTAAGGCACATATAAGATAGTTTTTCACAGCTTGCATTGAGGTAGCAGCAGAAGAGACATATTTGATGAGATTATTCCCACAAAGCTTAGGTGATCAAGCTATAGAATGGCTCTCCCAACTCCCACCTAGAATTAAGTCATGGGGTGACTTAGCAGAGGCTATTATCCAACATTTCTCATACAACACAGAGATAGACATATAAGTTACTACCTTGTGCAACACCAAACAAAGGGATGGAAAGTCTTTTTCATCATTTTTACAAAGATGGAGGAATCTAGCCAGCAGATTCTCTTGTGAAATTCCACAAAAACAAATGGTAGAGATGTTCACCCAAAATGTTAACAAATACATTGGTTATGACCTAAGAAAAGCTTGTTTGTCCACCTTCAAGGATGTCATTGAAAAAGGCTTAGCAACAGAGAAGGTCCTAATTGAACAAGGAGTCATTAAGATATTCAAAGAAAACAAAGAGGAATTTAAAGGAAAAGATAAGCCAAGATTTTGGAATAAAAAAAAGAACATAGTCAATGATGGTGTTGTTGATGCCAATACAGTACGACCGAAAATTACTTTTTCAAGATAAAGTTCTACAAACAATCAAGTGAATAATCAAACAACTTCCAAATCATGAAAGAAGTACAACCCATTGGGAGAACCACTTTAGTCAGCTTTCAAGAATATAGTGGCAAACAAAATAAAAATAATTCTAGATTTGCCTCCATATGAGACAAAGGTCAAACCAAATTGGTGGAATGATGATGAATACTGTGAATATCACAAGACCAAAGGACATAAAATAGGAAATTGTCATCGGATGAAGAACATCATACAAGATCTTATTGATAGAGGTGACATTGAGACTGAAGGACACTCATCCAATCAAGAACATGAGATGTTTAAAGAACCATTCCCAAAACATGACAAGGGAAAAGCCAAAGCCATAGATGACCAAACCGACTATATCAGAGTATCCTATAACTATGATTCAACTATCAATCACATTTAGACGGACAATTATGTCTCTACCATTATCATAAAGGACAAAAACACTTGAAAATTCTACCCAAAGACCCAAAGTTGTCCTAAAAGGGATTGGATCTTCTTCCGAACCTACCTCTGAATGTAATATCACAACCCGACGAGTTAAATTCACTTTACAAGATGCTCCAGCAAAAAAGACCACTTCCTCATCAACCAAACATGAGTATGACCTTGTAGAACAGTTAGGGAAGACACCCATGCTCATCTCCATCCTAGAGATTTTATGCATATCCCCCTCACATAAGGCCATTCTGGACAAAAATTTTAGAGAAACTTATGTCTCCACTGATCTGAACGTGGATGAGTTTTAGGCCATGGTGGGATACCTTTCCGTTCCACACTCCCTTACATTCATAGAAGCTAACGATGCCTCTGTGAGCCAACCACATAATGCACCTTTACACATTGAATCCTTCCTACACAAACATCGAATAAAATGAGTCATGATAGATGGAGGAGATAGTCTCAATATATGTACTATGGACACAATAATACAATTGGGATATTCAGACAAAGTTGTGACTGCTACAAACAAAATTCCCATCAAGGCATATGATGATGAAGAGCGTTCATCCAAAGGCACAGTCGCCTTGCCTCTCAAAGTTGGGCTAGTTACAAAAGATGTGGTTTGTCAAGTCCTAGACCTGGATCTCACATACAACATATTGCTAGGACATCCTTGGATTCATGAGATGAGGGAAGTCCCATCTACATACCACCAATGCATTAAGTTTCCTCACAATGGAGTTGAAGTAATAGCTAATGGTGATCCTAATCCATTCATATATTGCAACAATCTACGACCTAGATCGGAAATAACAATCTTAGTCAATCGAGAAGCTATTCCTTCATTAGCATATGTGGATCTAGAATCATTGAAAGCTTCTACATCAAAACAAACAGAGCTCAAAGAAAAATTCAAGGTTAAAGACCGGGGATGTGGTGAGTATATGTTTCATGTTGATCAACTCCCCCTATTTCCTAAGGTATTTAGTCGACAAGAACAATCTACAAACAATTTGCAAGGAATTGGGTGTGAACCACCTAGTGTTGTGGCTACTAAGTCTAAATGCAAATCTCCTCTAGTGGTGCAAGCAGCTCTTGATATCAATAGTCCTAAGAGTGGTTCCAACAAAGAATCTATTGAATATATTGATAGCCCTCTTGAGAACTCATATAGCCTTACCATTTCATCCACTCATTCCATTTCCACTCCACTCTCAGAATTGGATCAACAAGAATTACAAAAGCCCTTACTCATTGGAGATAAAAAATCAAGCTATGATAAGAAAAAACTAAAAGTCAAAAATAAAGAGAAGTCCTTCAGTCCAAATCAAAATCAAAATCTATTGGACTCGAAAAAAATCAAAGTCAAGTATAAAAATCCTATGAACAAAAAAGAACAAGATTTGATCTCCCCTAATATCAAAACAGCTGGGGGCAAAAGTTCTAAAATTTCAAGTCAAAAAAAATACTTGTTGATCCTAAGTCTCCATCATGCCATCCTACTTTCACTTCTTTTCACAATCACAAACCTTCATAACTCATCCACTTGTTTCGCACATCCTTTCCCTTCTAGCGATACATCATGGCCCTTTAATGGAACTTCCTTGAAGGAATTTGTTATCAGAGATGCCCAAACTTCTTTAGGTGACACATATATGGGCCTGTGTATTCCACACGATAGTAATTCTATCTCAGTTCCTTTATCAAGGAAGATAGTCACTCGAGCTACACATCATTCATTCAAGAAACAACACAACTACAATAATAAGATAAAGCCTACCACATTAGAGGTGGGTGACTTAGTTCTCAAGGAGAATCATAGAAATCGGAAAGATGGAGAGAAGAAAGGCAAGTTTGAACCAAATTGGATTGGTCCTTACGTCATCACAATAGTCTACAGATTAGGTGCATATCAACTCTCAACTCTAGATGGCGAACCTTTGGAGAATCCTATCAACAACATTAACCTTCAAAGGTTTTAAACATAGCTCTTCAAAGTATCCTAATTTAAAAATCACAAAAAAATAAAAATTTTCAAAATACAAAAAATCAAACAAAAAAAATCAAAACACAAAAAAATGAAAAAAAAAAAAAAATACAAAAAAATGAAAAATAAAAACTCAAAATATAAAAAAATAAAGAAATTGAAAAAAGTAAAGAAATAATCCATCCAATGGTGAAAACCACTTTGGTGGAGCCCTGGGCAAGTACCATGGTGAAAACTAGGTCACCAGCACTATGTGTAGAGACATTGCTCCTCCCTCCTTCAGGATTCTATTTCATCCTTTCACTTTGCACACACTCACATCCTGTCCATCCATAATAAGTTTACCCATTCCCATCATGGCTTGTTATTGATCTACCCAAGATTGGTTATCCATTCATAATAATCCTTCCTTTTCACCCTTTTCCATCCATAATAAATCAACTCCTATCTGTGGCTAAGACAAATCCTAAGTCTAGTGATGGGTGTGGAACTAAGAACATCACACGTTCCGAGGAGTATAGTTTCTTCTAGCTTTATTCAATCTATTGGCACACAATCCATAATAAAGTGACACTTGTATCACCAATCTACAATAAAGTTCCATCTTCTCCACAATAAAGTATCAGTTTCATGGATTCAATTAGTTTCAGATGAGACACAACAAGCAGCAATGGGCTTCAACAAATCAAATCTTTCAACAGACTAAGAGAACATTATGGTTCAGTGCTATCTATTCTTTTGTGAAAGTGAACATTGGGACCACAATCAAATAGACTTATACAAGTGACAAGAGACACTAAAACTTGAGGACTATAGTGGATGTTGGTATCGAGTCTTGGTTTTCTTTTGATTTTATCTTTTGGTGACATGTCTTTTAGCTTTTCCAAGATGTCTTTGACTAGAGATTCTATCTTCAGGATTTCTTTTGTTGTTTGTGGATTGTCTCTTAGTAATGTTATGATTTGTCCAAGGATATGAGGACACTGAGAGTCTTCTATGAACTGGGGCATTCTTTGTTTGCAACTATCTTATCTCCATGCAAACGGGTACAATGACTTTCTGGATCGAACCTATTTCTAGATTGTCATAACCTACTTGCCATAATAAAGCTCAATGATGATAACGCACAAGAAGCTCTTTCACTTTCATATCTTCTACCTTCCATCCCCCTTTCTTGATTGACCTCCATCGCCCTTCTTGAGTCTATGTAGCCTGCTATCACATGACTGAGTATAATGACATGCCAAACACATTTGCATTTCCTGTAGTTTGCACCTGCATTATCACATATTAAGGATTTCATACATACATATAGATATCATAATTACATCACATTCTACACAAAACACATGTTAGCACATTTTACATTCTCATCATGTCAATAGTTATGTACATTATCATATTCATCTACATTTCATACATTCCCATTTGCATCATGCATAACAGATAAAACATAAAAAGAACAAAAATATTGCATTTCCTTATGTACATATTTACATCCATATCATAAGAATCATATAGAAACATACATCATAAGACACATAGAAATATCTCATCACATAGGTACACATGCATATAGCTATCGCAAAGATGAATCACCCAAAGGTATCATCATACAAAATGGTACATAGGGAGCCCTCTAAGGCTATGATGAACTCCCTCCCTCAGAGTTGGCTGCCCTTGATGGAGTCTGAGCCCTGGAAGGACCTTCCCTGGGATCATCTCTCATGTCCCCTCTATCTGGTGGTGGTGGGGGACCCATGACCCCATCGCTAGACGCATGTCTCTTGTCTCTCCCTCCAGAGGTCGTCACAGTCCACGATGGTCTCTGGAAGCTCCTAGCTCACTGATCTAGTGGCACCACTCCATAGTACAGGTCTCTCTAGTAGGCTATCTCCTCCCCTGCCCACAGAATATAGGCATATTCGGCCCTTGTGTCCTCTACTTCCTACCTCCCTGCCCTCAATGATGTCTCGCCCTCTATAGTGTGTTGAATAGCTTGATCCCTTTCCCACTCAGTGTCCCTCACTTGTCTCCTAAGCCTAGCCATCTCCCTCTCAAGATCTTCGATTTCGTCTGCCTATCCCTAGAAGATCTCCATCAAGGATAGTAACTCATCCTCCTCCTCTCCCCCCTGACCCTGACCCTATCCCTATGGCTACTCCTGTCCCTGTCCCCATCCCTGTACCTATCTAGGAACTTGTGCTACTGGCACCTGTAATGGTAATCCACCTCTACCCCTCACTACATGAGCTTGTCTCTCCTCTCTGCCCTCTCTCCTCCGAGCCACTCTCATCTCTACCACTGCGCCCTGCCTCCATTGCTGGCCTCTATCTTTGCCATCTCCACTATCATCTCTATCACCTCCACCATCTCCATCTATCGGCTCCCCTGAATCTGTCAGTCATGGAAACGGATGCTATGCCCAATATGCAGCACAATCTACATCCATCCCTGCATCCTTTATATCTTCCTACATATCCCAAGGCAAGGGAATCATCTCTACTAGCTATGTCACAGCTTGATCATACGAAAGCAATGGCCCCAAATGCACCTGATCCCTAGCTGTCCATGCATACATCCCTGAACCCTATTGCATCTGTTGTATCCTTTTGAACTTCCTACCCACCCTATCTACCAACTGCCTCTCATAACATATGGTGTCCTCCCTATCAGATACCTACTCCTGAATACATATGGCCATTCCACTGCATCATCCTCCCCCTCCTCATAGTCCTGGTAAAGCCTCCATACCACACTGTCTATCTCATCGATAACCTTGCACCAATACTATAGTCTCCCAATCCACGGCTGAGATGTAATCATATCATATAAGTGTACATAGTTGCGCCCATGTCCTCTTCCCCTAAAGTGTATCATTCGTGTAACCAGTAGATGCTCATATGCCCACACCTGCAACAGTGTCACTCTGCATCCCAATCTTGTTGATCCATAATATACAAACTGATGTAGCTCATTATACAAGTGTTCCTGTAGACACAGCCCCCATGCAAACCTAGTGTTCTTAGTCACCAATGTCTCCAGTGCCCTCCCCCATCCCACTGCCAAACCTCATGTCACCCTATCTGGACATAGGATCCCACTGATCACTCCTACCAGCACCGCCGGTAATGCCAACCCTGTCTATGTCATGGTATCCCAAGCCACATGTCTAGGCCTCATCTCTAGTCCTGGATCCTGAAACACTTGTCTCAGTGCATCCCTGTCTCCATCTTGATCATAAGGAACTAATTCCCCATCGATCAGTATCCTCAATAGCCTATATACATCCTCTAAGGTGACTGTCATCTCACCCATCAGCAAATTAAATGTGCAAGTCTCTGAGTGCCATCTCCCAGTTAATGCAGTCAACAATCCCATGTTTGCCTAAAACTTAGGCACATATAGAATATGTCACAAGCCCATAGCCTGAACTACTACTCTCTCCTCGAATGTCAACTCTGGTCGTAAACTCTGAGTCGAAGGGAATCTCTCCTATGACTCCAGCATCACTAGGTCCTCCTACAGTCAAGCAAAACAACTGTGTCAATCATAGTGGCATTCCCTGTTCATCACAAAGTGCTTCTTTTTATCCTAGTGCTTATATCTATCATATGGCACTCTATCCTAGTGGTATTCCCTATTCATCACAAAGTGCTTCTCTTTTTACTACTCCTTGTTCATCACAAAGTACTGCTTTCTATCCTAGTAGCATTTCATGTTCATCACAAAGTGTTGCTTTGATCCTATCTTGTAGGGCACCTACTTGAGTGTATCCTCTTGAGTAGCTTATCCAATTGACAATGTATGTTCCATCACAAAATTATAAATTTCTATGGTACTCCTTGTTCATCACAAAGTGCCTCGATTTATCCTATCTTAGGGCCTCTACTTGAGTGTATCCTCTTGAGTAGTTTCCTGATTGGCAATGTATGTTCTATCATAGAATTGTCAGTCCTAGCCCTATCTTCTACCCTAGTCTTCCCTAGAGGACCTGCTTGAGTGTATCCTCTCAGCAGCTTATCCAATTGACAATGTATGTCCATCACAGAACTGTCAATTTTCCCTTGAAGATGCAAATGTGCTTAGATACTGCACATACGTGCCTGCTCTGCATAGACGCGCTTGAATCACATAGACGTGCCTCTAATCTACCCAGATGTGCCTGTCCTGCATAAATGCACCCGAAATACACAAATGCGCTCGCATTAAACATAGACGTTATTACATTCATAGACGTGCCTGGCACAAACATAGATGCACCTAGCCTATCCTGACGTGCCTAGCACCAATGCAGACGTGCCTTAACATTTTTTCCCCCTTGCTTGACATACCTAAAGTGAATTTATTGCCCTACTTAACATGCATTTATGACAACAATTAATGCAACAAAGTACAAGGAGATTTTGTGGTATTTACCGACTCTCCTACATCTGCTGGCCTCTAATATCGACGACGTGATCGAATCTATGCACCAATACCATCAATGTTGACTTTTGACTACTCTCTGCTCTATCTGCACTCTAATCTCTTACATGTGTGGATGACAATGAGGTTGTTTTTTTCCTTGTGGTCTATCTTATAAACTACCCTAGCCCTAGTCTCTCGTGTCAGTCTTCTTTATCTCGTGACTCTGTCACTATCCTATCTGGTCAGTTCATTCTAGCCTTTCTTTCTTATCAAGAGATTTTATATGATCTTGTCAGACATTTTCATCCAATCTCTCAAGGGGGCATATCATTCTCATCTTGGGGCAACTTTGTATCAGTTCATCTAATCTTCTTTGAAACAACACGACAAGTTGCATTGTCTCAAAGAGGGGCAAAATGTAGACACCTAAAATTGTCTTGTCTAATTAAATAAATATTTTTATTTATTTAATTATTTTAAGCCTAATTCTTCTATTAATTAAATAAATCTTTATTTATTTAATTAATTCATTTATCCTCTTCTAGCCTTATTTCTTATTTAAATAAATATATTTATTTATTTAAATTATCCTTTTTCCTAAATTAAATAAATATCTTATTTATTTAATTGATCCCACTTCTTCTGTTAATTAAATAAATCTTTATTTATTTAATTAATTCATTAGCCTTTTCTACCCATGACACATGTCATTCATCTCTTAATTCCTACACTACCTACCCTCTCATTATTTTCTTATTTCTTCTACCTACCCTCTAATCCTAGCCGACCATTTATCTTTTACACCTCTTAATCTTATCCCTCCATTTCTTATAGTGTCTTCTATATAAGGAGATACTTCCTTCATTATCAACCCTAATCGATCTTCAAAACCAACTACGCTTTTAAAGTTTCATATGTGATCAAGCCTACTTGCAACCATATTTCTCTTCTTTGTTGAGATCTTGTGCACACATAAAATCTGAGAGCAAATATATCAAGCAAGATCAATGGAGATAGGAAGAATGGAGATCCAAACCCTATTTGACATGTGATGGTATAATCTTTGTGATTTCATTTGATTTGCATTGTCTTAGGTAATCTTCATATGTTATGGTGGATATTTTTTTATTGTTAGGCTAGGGTTTTGTGGTTGAATCTATTTAGTCTTTCAGTATTGTTGTTTCCATTCTTACCATAAACACTTTGAACTAAGGGACTTTAGCGAGATTACTAGATGAAAATTGGTTGAATGAAATGGAAAATTACTTTGAAGTAAGGGACTTTAGCGACACAACCAAGATCTTATGGGGTTCCAATCAACTCATAGGGGAGACAACAAAGTGGTCAAGTGTTGAGATGATGGGGGAAGAAGGGTAAAAATTCAAGGAAAGTTTAAACTTATCAACATAGAAACCATATCAACCATGCAATTAAAGAAGGAAAGAAGAAGAGGAGGTCTAATCTATATGGTTGGAATTGATGAAGGAGGATGAAAATATCTTAACTTTTGAAAATACCCCCTTCTTACAAGAGTTTAAGGATATATTACTAGAGGAATTACCAGGCTTACCCACTAAAATGAAGTTTCAATTTTTTATTGACATACTACCATGAGTTGAACTAGTATCAAAGGCACCTTACCAAATGAATACAACTGAATTACAAGAAATCAAAATGCAATTGGAGGAACTCTTAGCTAAGGGATTAACAAGGCTGAGTGTATCACCATGGGGAGCGCTAGTCTTATTTGTTAAGAAGAAGGATAAGACCTTAAGACTATGAAATGATTATAGGATGTTTTTGATTAAGTGAAAAGAGGATTTTGAAGGGGCCCTGAAACCCTTTACATCAGATAATAAAAACATAAAGCATTAAAAGCCCAGCTAGATAGAACAAAACACAAAAAGGAAACAGTTGGCAGATACAAAAAGACAACAAAAGCCCCAAAAGAAACAGAGGGACAATACAAAAACACAAAAGGGATAGCCTAGAATAAAGAAAAAGAGGCCTAGGAGAAATTTTTTAGAAGCTCCACAACTTCTTTCTCCAGTTGGACCATATAGGAAGAAACACTCTTCAGATCCTCCAAGTCGTTGGCTTGCTGAACCATCTTCCGCATACTTGCCCAAGTTCTCTTCCCATGTCTAGTAGCTCCCCCTTCAAGGGTCGAAACCTTATCCTTTGTAATATCAATTGTGTTATTTTCCTATTGGATTTGTTCCAGTTTGCTAATGATCACACTGAAGCTATCGACAGAGGTTTTCAAAATTTGATGGCTTTGTTCGCCAATTTTCTTTAGAGTATTCTCATGGCTGAGAACCCTCTTCTCTAACTCATTTAACCTAGCCTCCACCACCTTGAATTGAGAGCCATACACTCCAGTGATAGCCTCCACATCATTGATGGATTTAGTTAATTCATTCAAGCAATTAGGCAGGGAACTGAGATTACCTATCCCAACAGCTTCTAAAGTATCCACTTTTCTAGAAGATTCTGCTTGTTTGGTCTTCAAGCTATCCATTTCTGAATATTGCCATTCAATAACCTTTTAAAAATCCATCACCCCATCCTTCGCAATATGAAGCATGGTCATCAGAGGATCAATGTTGCCTTTTTTGAACTCTGGAAAGACAATAATATTATCCAAGGTGTCCACATCAGCAGTAGTAGATTTGTTTTTGGATGATAGAGTCTCTCCTTCCATCACCATCTTCCGTTCTTTCTTAGCATCACAAGTCTATTTTTTAGGGTCTTGAGGAGTAGAATGGATCTTAGAGGTACCATCCTCCTTATCCAGGTAGATATCAGTAATGATAGGGCTCTTCTTAGTTCTATTCCTGGGTGGTGGGGTAACATAATCGCTATCAGTCTCCATCCCCTCACCATCCTCATCATATTCTTCAAACTAGCGGTCCTCCTCCTGCTTATTACTCCTGTTTCTTTTAACTCCTTTTCCAGCTATCTTTTTCTCTGACCCAGAAGTCGTATCTTTATCCTTCCCCTTTCCACTTTCTTTAGTAGAGGTAACCCTATCGAATTCCTCTTTCAACTCAGTATCAAACCCCTCATCATCACTGTCATATGAGTTTTCAAACTCACCTTCCGAGTCTGAAAGCTCAATGATATAATGCTGCATAGAGGAGGCCTTGACATGATTGTATAAGAGAAACATTAACCTTTCATGCATGGAAGGGTTTCTATCTGGGTTAGCCCTAAAATCCTTTATGCTAGTATTTAAGGAGATAAACATGTAGAAGGGAATGAACACCAAATCTTTATGGCGAAAGTGATTCAAGAGCACAAAATGATATCCATAAACATGAGAATATCTACCATCAAGAGTCACATATTGCATCACAACAAACAAAACCCATCTCTATACCTGTTTAATCACCTTCAACGAGTAGTAGGTCTTTGTGGATTTCACCAATTTGGTTTTCTTAGCTTCTTCCTTCGGGAATCGCTCAATAGCTACCTCAGTAAGATTTATGTCCCTATAGAATTTTCTGCCCTCCATTGGCATCCCAATCACTTTAGTAATCATCCCTGCATCAACTTCCACCTTTATTCTTCCTATGGTTATTTTTCCCTCATTCCAATTCTTCTTGAATAATCTTGAAACGATAGGATTTTTACCCAGGATTCGCTCCATATACCCTGGCATCTTAGCACTCTCAAAAATAGCCCAAGATTTCGGCTTCTTCTTCCATTCATCATAGGAAAACAACTCAATCCTTTTCTTGTTGCCTCCCATAGCATCAATGGCATAATTTCTCCTTCCCTTCACAGTCTAGAATAGGGAAAAACCAAAGATTACAGTGCATAGAAGAAACCCTTGAGATATAAATGGGCACCCTAAAAGCATGCGAAATCCCATCCGCATTAAATGCCAGCTCAAGCTTCGAGTGCCGCTCTTTCTGTTTCATTATGGAAATTTTCATTGATAAGTATGTTGTATTCATCACTTATCATTACCTCTTTTCCATGTGCATGATCATACATGAGGATGGCACGGGCCTCATAAGGAATATCCAGCTCACCTCACCAACTGATCAAATGTTCAGCATAGACAACCATGTTGGCAGTCCAATCGGCCATAGTATTGGTCTCTCTATAACTGTGAGAGATAACACATTGCTCGAAGGACTTAATTATCTCCTTGGCCTGGGATATAATATTTTTAATGGTCTATGATAGGGAGGATAGACCGTTTAGGCATTTAACAATGTTGTTAGAATTCCCTCAAACCAAACTTTATTATATCCCAAAGATTTAGCAAGGGAAAGGGCTTGATAATTTGTCTTGGCTTCGGCTAAGTGGTTGGTCTAAGGTCCCATGGGGAGTTCCACCACCGCAATACAATAGTCTTCTTCATTTCTTATCACTCCCCCACACCCAGCCGGCCCCGACTTTCCCTTGGTCGCCCCATCAAAATTAGATAAATAATCCAACCAATCAGAGGAAAAGAAAATTTACTATTTTCTCTCTTTTCCATCTTATCACCCCTATCTATAGAAGCAGAAACATTCCAATTACTGAATAGATCCAATTCATCCTTTCTCTGAAAAACAAGAGGCTTACCATCAAATTTAAGATTTCCCACAATGGCCCTCTTAGTTTTAGAGAACACCACTTCAAGAGAGGAAAATGAGTCTTGACATATTTTTCTATTCCTTTCTTTGCAAATTCCCCAAACCACATGAGGCGTAATGGGGTCCAAAACTAGTTTGATACTATAGCATGTTGACTAAGGTCACAATAAATAATATGTACCCTTTACCTCAAATAGAGGATCTTTTTGATCAAATGAAGGGAGCAACAATAATTTCTAAGATAGACCTCCGATCAAGATATCATCAACTCAAGATTAAGGAAGAAGACATTCCTAAGAAAATAATTCGGACTAGATATGGGCATTATGAATTCACAATAGTACCCTTTGGTGTAACCAATGCTCCAGTTGCATTTATGAACCCGATGAATAGTGTGATTCATGAATATTTGGACAAACTTGTCTTGGTATTTTTAGATGACATCTTGATTTACTCTATACATGAGGAGGAACATTTAGTGCACCTACAATTGGTTTTGCAAAGGTTAAGGGAGCATAAGTTGTATGTGAAGCTATCAAAATGTGCCTTCTTTGAAGAAAACATCCACTACCTTGGACATATCATACCAAAGGAAGGAATAGTAGTTGATCCAAATACAATAAAGGCAATAGTGGAATGGTTGATCCCTAAAAATGTTTCAGAGGTAAGAAGATTTATGGGGCTAGCAGGGTACTATAGGAGGTTTTTGGAAGGATTCTATAAGATAGTGAACTCTATCACATCATTGCAAAGGAAAGGTAAAAATTTTGCATGGACAAAGAAAATTGATAAGGCATTTCAAATTCCTGAAAGAAAAACTAACTATGGCACCTATATTAAGGGTTCCAGATCCAAATGGGTACTTCACAGTTGTAACAGATGCTTTTATTGAAAGTTTAAGTTGTGTACTTATTCAAGATGAAGGGGTTGTGTCTTACGAATCTAGGAAGTTGAAGACTAATGAAGTGAATTATGCACCCCATGACTTAGAGTTAGGAGCAATTGTGCATGCCCTACAAAAATGGAGACACTTCTTACATAGGAAGCCCTTTGAGTTAAAATCAAATAATCAAGGACTTAAGTAAATTTTTACCCAACCACACTTAAATGCTAGAAAAAGAAGGTGGTTAAAATTTCTAAGTGAATATAATTTTGAAATTGAATATATTAAAGGGAAAGAAAATAGGGTGGTAGATGCTTTGAGTAGGAGGAGGCACTTGATGACTATAGCAACATTCAAAACCACCTTTAAGAAGCAAGTAATGAATGAGTAAGAACATGACCCATGGTATGAGCAAGTCAAGTTAACTTTAGAACATGATCCATTAGATCCTAAGGTTAAAGGGTACATGTTAGATGAAGAAGGATTACTAAGGTACAATAACAGAATCTATGTCCCAAATTCAAGGGACTTAAGGTAGGTAGTCTTATCTGAGGCCCATAATACTTCTTACTCAAGACACCTAGGGGTTAATAAACTTTATGTAGATCTAAAGAAGCTATACTTTTAGCAAGGGATGAAGAATGACATAGTTCAGTATGTGGCTAAATGTTTGGAGTGTCAAAGGGTAAAAGAAAAACATAGACATCCAACTGGACTATTACAGTTACATGATGTACCTCAACACAAGTGGCAAGTTATTAGTATGGACTTTGTGCAAGGGTTGCCCATGACACCTTCTAGGAATGATGAAATAATGGTGGTAATTGATAAACTTACAAAGGTGGTACACTTTATACTAGGGAACTTATCAGATGATGCACCTACTTTGGCAAGGCACTGTGTTAAGGAAGTTGTATGCGGGAAAAGTGGGCTGATAAAACTCAATATGTGCTACAGAAGTATTTCCAGGTTGCATGGGATACCAGAGAAAATCATCTTAGGTAGAAATTCTAGATTTACTTCAAAATTTTGAACAACTCTTCAATTATCTTTGGGGACTCAACTAAACTTTAGTACTGCATACCATCCTCAATCTGACGGTCAAATAGAAAGGACAAATCAGATTTTGGAAGACCTTGTTTGCATGTATTGCATGGACCAACAAAATAAATGGGAAGAGTACCTACCACTAGTAGAGTTTTCTTACAATAATACTTTTCAAATATCTTTTGGAATGGCACCTTTTGAAGCATTGTGTGGTAGACCATGTCAGACACCTTTGAGTTGGGATAGTCTTGAGGATAGAGTAATAATTGGTCCATATATGTTGAAGGAAATGGAAAGGAAAACTAGGGAAATTAGGAAAAGGTTGAAGGAAGCTTTAGATAGGCAAAAGAGTTATGCAGACCAGAATAGGACACCAAGGGAGTTTGAGGTGGAAGAAAAAGTCTTCTTGAGGGTGAGACCATATAAGAGTTCCATAAGGTTTGGGAAAATGACTAAGCTTGCACCTCGCTATGTTGGAACTTTTGAAATCTTGGAGAAGATTAATCTAGTTGTGTACCAATTTTTCTTACCTCCCCATTTGAGTCAAATCTATGATGTCTTCCATGTGTCACTTCTTAAAAGTTATGTTCTGGATGAGAAATATATTTTGAATTGGGATGCCTTACAAGTCGAGGAAATGGGGGAAATAATGATAGAGCCATTCAGAATCTTGGAGAGGTACCAATACCAATTGCACAACAGAGAGGTTGATCAGTGCAAAGTATAATGGAATCAATATGACAAGAAGAATGCTAGATGGGAGGACACTATTGAGATGTGATACTTGTTTCCTTTTTTGTTTTAGACTTATCATGGACTAAAAACTCTTATATGGTTATATTAAATAAGTGCATCAGGACGATGCACTATTTAAGGGGGGAAGGATGTCATAACCCTGTTTCTCTATCTAGATAAAAAATTGCTACTATTATTGTTATTATTATATTACATATCATTTTGTGGTTATTGTTAGTTAGAAGTGTTTTATTTATTAAGGTTCAAACTAGTTTTAATAAAAGGAATTAAGTAGTGGACACTCACACACTTGAGAACATAAATATAATTGACAAATTAATTATTTATTCCAAATATCAATTGAGAACTTATCGTAGGAAAAAATAGAAGCTTCTAGAGGTAATTTCAAATTTCATATTCTTGCATGTAACTCCTCCACTATCCCACCAATCAATTTTGCATGAGGATAATTTGGGAAAAGAATCTCTATTTTCAATTAATTCTCTTGATAGTGAAATTGGTGCATCTTTTCTATATAATGTATGCTAACTGTCGAAAGGAGGCTATGACATTTTGATGAAAAGTAATTTTGAATTCTTGCAAACATGTTAGTAGTAGGAAGATTTTTTTTAGGCAATTGTATTGTAGGAGATTGTTTTTTTTTTTGTCTTGAGGAGATCATACCAAGCTAGAAGGAAGGTTTAAAGAAGGGTAGTTTGGAGAGATTTGAAGGTGATTCAACAAGAGATTTCGATCAATCTTCTCTTCTTGTCCCCTTCTTTTTTTGAAATAAATTTAATGTTAAAAAAAAAGAAGGAAGAAAGAATTCTATTTGCATGTTTCGTTTTGTTTTTATGGTGATTTTGTATAGATTTTGGATAATAGAGATTTATTTACCAAAAAAAAAGGGGGGATAAAAATTTGTTTAAAGAATGGGAAATGTTGTTCACTTTGGTCCTATTTCTTCTCAAGAAAATTTTAGATTTATTAAATAAAAGAATGAATGAGATAAAATAGAAAATATTATTTGTTCCTTTAAAAAAGAATGATTTGTTTACCAAAAAAAAGGGGATCAAAATTTGTTTAAAGAATGGGAAATGTTGTTCACTTTGGTCCTATTTCTTCTCAAGAAAAAAATAGATTTATTAGTTCCTACCTGCAGGAAACTATAGCGGAGGCAATTGTTTTAAACAGTGATTAAACTTTTCCTTCTCATCTAATCAGCTCGTTAGAAATTTGTGTGTATCTCTATTTTCCCTATGTATTATCAAGAAGTTGCTTTCTTTTTAAGTGAAATTTTGTTAAAAGGTATTGTGGTGGTCTCTCATTCGCATTGCAGATGGCTAGCAACTACTTTCCCATTTACCAAGAGGAGAGAATGCACTACTTTCAAAGATTGGGCCTGCAAAACTGGTCTTGGGGTGTTCGGGCCTGCAATATTTTAGGTTTGCAAAACTCTTGGGGATCACCGTAATGTACAGGTGGGATGAATAGTTGGCCACTACCTGGCAATTAGCACTTAAATTCTTTTGCATGTTCCTGAAAGGTGTAAGATGTTGGTAAAAATTGCAGTGCATAGGTCAAAGTGACATAGAAAATAGAACTTTATTTCAAAGGTTACCAATTGATTGCCACTCATGGTTGGAAGGATATTCATTATTATGGTTTTCAATTTCAGGGATTTTTCCATTATCTGGAGCTGGTATTCAGTTTTTGGTGAGATGCTTTGTAACTGTGTCAAGAGAGTATCAAGCCTTTCCTTATTATCATCAGCCACTTCAATCAATACCAGAGTTCATCACTCAACATTTTATTCTTCCAAATTGTAATCAAATTTCAAGGGGATAAGATATCTTCCATGCTATCAGCCCGATGGAAAAGAACCTACGATTATGATTTTGAAAGAGATCTTGTTGACTACAAGTCTAATGTATTGCTCCTACACAATTTGTCAATTAGTATTTGATAGTTCTGAAACTAATATGTTTACTACAGATGCCAAGCTTAACAAGATGAGAGGGGCGGGGGGGGGGGGGTGAATCATACAAACTTAATCTTCATAATAACAATAGATTCAACCTCAGTAAACTTATCAGAAAAACTATAAAGCATGCTGACTCATAAATAGATAAGATCACACAACATATAACACCAGATTTAACGTGGAAACCCAAATAGGGAAAAACCACTATGGGATTTCAGACTCACTAAGAAATATACTCTTCTAGAGTATGCTTGGTTAAAAGCAAATCCTGTTAAAGATTACAAACACATTGCTAGATGTGACCCAGTTAAGGGATTTCCCTAAGATCTGTTAGGATCTTCACCTTGTTAAAGGATTTCAAACACTCAATTTGAATGTCACCTTGCTAGAGGATTTTACAAATAAGACTATTAAGTCCACTCGGTTAAGATATTTTCTGTCACTTCACAAAATAACAGTAATAAAATATATCTGCAACTTCACATCTACAAATGCTAAAGGAGGTTCTTATTTTCTCAATACAATCTTAGTCATAGGACTTATCTTGTCCCTCTGTTGGGCTCTATACTCTGTTATCAAAATAGATCTTAAAGCTTCTGTGCTCGGTAATCATTATGTAGCATTCTTGTGCTTACACTTGCCTGCATACATTGTTTATCAATAGTTCTTTATTTATAAACAATTTGCCAACCACTTAATCTCCTTGATCACATTTCCCATGATCGATCATAGCCATCAGATCTTTAAACTTGACCAGGTTCAATGTATGCTTCGATCTGAAAATGTTTTACCTCATCTTGGAACTTGCATACATTTCTTGGAGCTTGTGCTAAGGTATTGTGGTTCAATCTGAGCTGTAGATCACCCTGTCGATCTTCCATTGCCATAGATTCTTTAACAAACTTCATGCACGGCTTACCAATCATTTAATCAACTCTAGCTCATCAGCTTCTTTCATTAAATAATGCTTTTATATATTCAATGCATTTTTTTATTACTCAGTTGCAACTCGATAAATACTAAAATTTACTCGGTAGACATTTCTGCCTTCATTAACGAATAGCGATAACCTTAGGGTTTACCGACTAGGTTCTTTGCTCGGTAACATAGTATAGTATTAACCTTACAAACAATAGCATCTGTAGGATATCAAAACAATCTAAACATCATGATCTCATCGTTGTCTAACTTGGTAATAGTTGCCCATTGAATAACTTATTCCTCCCCTTATTCATTACATTCTTTCTATGTCTTTTACCAACATCTTAACTCTTTTCAAAACATACTTCTTAAGATATGGCAACACCATACTGAATCAGAAAATCAATCTCTTGACATCAATGACAAAATAATAATGTTAAGACAGTGAACATCCTTAATCAGTTATATCCATAGTCATCAACAACCTTCTCAATATCCTTATTGAAATACCAACAATCTCTTATTGTAATTATAATGCCAACAATCTCCCTTGTGTGTTATAATGCCAACAATCTCCCCCTTTGGCATTGATGGCAAAACCAATTGATTCGACTTAAATGATTCGGATTGCTGTGAAATTCTGAAATGTTGAAATGCTCTCCCCCTGTCATTAGTCTTCTCCCCCTTTGACAACAATGCCAAAAATGAAAAGAACTAAAACATAATTTCTGTCGCTGAGAAGTGAATTCCTTGTTGTCATGTATCTACTTAGTCTCAGTCTGAGCATTAAGTCTCCAATTCCTGTTCCCTGTTATTGTTTCCTGCACACCTTTAGAAAACTTCCTAAAGTGTGTAAATCAGCATCAACTCTTAAAAGATATTTTGTAGAGTCATCGAATTGATGCTTTCACCAAACTCGGTCAGTGAATGGAAGATAGGGGTAGGACCCCTAACTGACTTCTGAGAAATTCAAAAGTGTCCCTTGGTAGTGGCTTGGTGAAGATATCTGCTATTTGTTCCTTTGTGTTAACATACTCCAACACCACTTTCTTCTCTTGAACTTCTTCTCTAAGATAATGATATTTGATAGAGATGTACTTTGTCTTAGAGTGCATTACAGGATTCTTTGAAATGTTTATGGCACTAGTATTATCATAGAATATGGTTACTGGCTCGGTAACTTGCTCATTTATGCCTTCCAACAATTGTTTGATCCATGCTATATTAGTACAGTTCAATGTTGCAGCAACATATTCAGCATCTACTATTGACTGTGAAACACATCCTTGTTTCTTGCTAAGCCAACTCACTAGTCTTTCTCCTAAAAAGAAAGCTCCTCCACTTGTGCTTTTCCTGTCATCAATGTTGCCTGCCCAATCAGCATCAGTATAAACTTTTAAATCAAAGACATTTCCTCTCCAATATACTAAGCCATAATCTTCAGTGCCTTTCAAGTATCTGAAAATTCTTTTGATTGCTGTCATGTGTGTTTCCTTGGGATCTGCAGAGAATCTTGCAACTATTCCTACTGCATGTGCTATAACTGGCTTGCTATGAACAACATATTGCAGCTTTCCAATCATAGATCGGTAAAGTGTCTCATCAACAGAGGCAAATTCATCATTCTTTGATAGTTTACAGTTGGTAGTCATAGGAGTACTTACTAGTTTTAAATCCTCCATTCCAAATTTCTTCAAGATTTCTTTTATGTACTTGGATTGGGTAATGAAAATTTCATCTTTCATTTGCAGTATCTGTAAACCTATAAAATACTTTATCTCACTGATTAATGACATCTCAAATTTTTTGCTCATTTCATTTCCAAAGTTTTTGCATAGAGAGTCATTTCTACAAAAGATAATATCATCAACAAATATGGTTGAGATCAGTATTCCATACTCATCATTCTTCATGTACATATTGTTGTTTTCACTTGTTCTTATAAAACCAATTTTGATCAAATATGAATGTGATCTCTCATACCATGCTCTAGGTTCTTGTTTCAAGCCATATAAAGCTTTATTCAATTTACATACTTGGTCATTATTTTCTTTTCCAACAAATCCTTCGGGTTGTTCAATGAAAACTTCTTCTAATATACCATTCAGAAATGTAGATTTGACATCCATTTGATATACCTTGAAATTTTTGAATGCAACATATGCCAACAATGTTCTTACTCCTTCAAGTCTTGCCACAGGTGCAAAAGTTTCACCATAATCAATTCCTTCTTCTTGAGCATAACCTTTGCAAACTAGTCTTGCTTTATCTCGAATGACCTCACCTTTTTCATTTAGCTTGTTTCTGAAAATCCACTTTGTACCGGTTACATTTTTGTCCTTCGGCCTTGGGACTAGTGTCCATGTGTCATTCTTCTTGATTTGATCAATCTCTTATGTCATAGCATTTATCCAATCTTCACTATTAAATGCCTCTTTCACTATCCTCGGTTCAAATTCAGATATCAGACATGTGTTTTGTCTCAGTTTGTTCCTTGTCATCACTGGATCATCCTTATCTCCTATAGTCTGACTTGATGCATGATTCCTTCTAACATACTTGGCTCATACAGGTTCAGTAGACTCTATATGTTCTTCTTCATCACTCAGTAACTAGATATTCTCTTCATTTCCTTCAGCAGTCTTCTCGGTAGGACTTCTTGATTGAACATAGACAAATCCTTCATAATCTTTTGGTTCTTTGGAGTTTCCTTCATCATTTCTGTCTGTAAATTCATCAATTTTCACATTTGCACTTTCTACTATTTTGTTAGATGATTTGATCAGACATTTATATGCTTTGCTTCTAGAAGAATAACCTAGAATTGTTCCTTCTTCACTTTTCTGATCAAACTTACCATTTCTATCATCTTTGTGTACATAGCATCTACTTCCAAAGATTTTAAAATAACTTACATTGGGTTTCTTGTCATACCAGATTTCATAAGGTGTCTTCAAAGTTCCTTTCTTTAGTTGTACTCGGTTCAGGGTGTAAACTGTTGTGCTTATTGCTTCTCTCCAAAATGTTTGTGGCACTTTCTTTTCAATCATTAGGGTTCTGGCACAATCCACAATAGATCTGTTTCTCCTCTCAGCTATTCCATTTTGTTGTGGGGCTCTCGGTGCAGAGACTTGCCTTTTAATACCATGATCATTGCAGAACAAGTTGAACTCATCAACTGTGAACTCTCCTTCTCTGTCTGATCTAAGATATTTCAGTTGTCTTCCTATCTCATTTTCAATTCTTTCCTTGTACCATTTAAACATTTGAAAAGATTCCAATTTTTCTTTTAAAAACACTACTGACATCATCCTTGAGTAATCATCCACAAATAATATGAAATATTTATCACCAAAGTAACTCTGAACTTTCATAGGACCACAAAGATCAGTATGCACAAGATCTAAAATTTCCTTAGAAGTGTAGGACTTACTTGTAAAGCTTGATCTTGTCATCTTTCCCATTTGGCATCCTCGGCACATAGCATTCTCAGGTTTTTCAAGACTCGGTAGCCCTCTTACTCGGTGCTTCTTACTTATTTTGATTAGATTGTCAAAATTTACATGACAAAACCTTTTATGCCATAACCAGGTATCATCTATCTTTGCATATAGACACTTATTCCAAGTTGAGTCAAGGTGAAATGTGTTACCTTTTGTTTGTGTCTCGGTAGCAGCTAACTTTCCATGCTTTTCATGAACTTTGACATTTCCTTTTTGAAACTCTATTCGGTAACCTGTGTTGTTTAGCTGTGCTACACTCAACAAATTGTATTTCAAACCTTCAACCCAATAAACATCATTACGTTTAGCATTTTCAAGAAGTGCTATGGATCCTTTACCTCTTACTAGACATGGTGCATCATTACCAAATCTCACATAGCCTCCATCATAATCTTTTTATATAACAAACTTATGTTTATCACCTGTCATGTGATGTGAGAATCCACTATCTATGATCCAAGAATCATTAGTATTTATATGAGATATTAAAGATTTTTCTTCATACCTTTCTTCATCTGATCCATCTTTGATAGCCACATAAACAACTTCCTCTGTATCAGTTTCATCTGATTTATCATCACTAGATTCCTCATCAGCTATTAGGCATGTCTTTTTATCTCTTCTCCTGAAGTCTCGGTGTCCTCTGTAATGATTATCTTTCTGTCTGTCATCTTGGTAATCTCTCTTTTCACTAGATTTTTTGTCAGGACAGTTAGAAGCCATATGTCCAATTCTATCACAGTTAAAACATTTCAAGGGTAACTTTCCTTTGTACTAACATTTTCCTCTCAGTAACCTTCTGGCTAATAGTGCTTCAAACTCTTCTTGCTTTCTGATTTCCTCATATAGTTTGTGTACCTCCTCCATGTTTTTGCGAAATCTTTCACTTGCTCCACTGTGATTCCCTTCAGAATACTTATACTTTCTATTATTGTAATTATCAGATTCATCAAGATGGAAAGAATTAAATGCAGACTCAACTTTGTTTACCGATAACCCACTGTTATCAAAATTACTTAACTCAAATGCATGTAGCTTACCAATAGTAGCATCTAGAGAAACTGGCATATTGGGTACAGAACTCAATTCATTGATTACAGAGACTCGGATTGCATAAGCTGGTAGAAGGGTTCTTAACAACTTACTTGTTACATCCTTTTCTTCAATAGTTCCACCTGCTCCTTTGATTTGATTGACAATCTCCTTTAGTCTTGTACTGTACTGGGTTATGTTCTCACCTTCATTCATCCTCATAGATTCAAGTTTTCCTCTTAGACTATCCACTTTTGCTCTTTGAACATGTTCATATCCACCATACACAGATATGAGCTTATCCCAAATTGCCTTTGCATCATTGTAGCCTTCTAGGTCATTAAACTCTGAGTCGGTCAATGCAAATGTTATTTCAATCATTGCTTAGATATGTTCTTGCTTTTCCTTTATCTCTTCCATTGTCAATGGATAGGTACTAGGTGTGGTGTAGTCATTCTCCAGATAATATACAACATATTCTCCAACTCCTGATAGGTGCAGCTTCATCCTTTTCTGCCATGTAGAGAAACTAGACTTGTTCAACTTCGGTGCATCTCTCTTATACATCTTTGGATCTTTGCCTCAAGTACTTTTAAACTTTTTCTCCCGGAGTCCAAAGCTCTGATACCAATTGATAGTTCTGAAACTAACATGTTTAGTATAGATGCCAAGCTTAACAAGATGAGAGGGGGGGGGGTGAATCATGCAAACTTAATCTTCATAATAACAATAGATTCAACCTCGGTAAACTTATCAGAAAAAATGTAAAGCATGCAGACTCATAAACAGATAAGATCACACAACATATAACACCAGATTTAACATGGAAACCTAAATAGGGAAAAACCACTGTGGGATTTTGGACCCACTAAGAAATATACTCTTCTAGAGTATGCTTGGTTAAAAGCAAATCCTGTTAAACATTACAAACACATTGCTAGATGTGACCCGATTAAGGGATTTCCCTCAGATCTGTTAGGATCTTCACCTTGTTAGAGGTGACCTTGTTAAAGGATTTCAAACACTCAATCTGAATGTCACCTTGCTAGAGGGTTTTACAAATAAGACTGTTAAGTCCACTCAGTTAAGATATTTTATGTCACTTCACAAAATAACAGTAATAAAATATATCTGCAACTTCACATCTACAAATGCTAAAGCAGATTCTTATTTTCTTAATACAATCTTAGTCAGAGGACTTATCTTGTCCCTCTGTTGGGCTCTATACTCTGTTATCAAAACAGATCTTCAAGCTTCTATACTTGGTAATCACTATGTAGCATTCCTGTGCTTACACTTGCTCGCATACATTGTTTATCAACAGTTCTTTATTTATAAACAATTTGCCAACCTCTTAATCTCCTTGATCATATTTCCCATGATCAATCATAGCCATCAGATCTTCAAACTCGACCAGGTTCAATGTATCCTTCGATCTGAAAATGTTTTACCTCGTCTTGGAACTTGCATACTTTTCTTGGAACTTGTGCTAAGGTATTGCGGTTCAATCTGAGCTGTAAATCTTCCTGTCGATCTTCCATTGCCATAGATTCTTTAACAAACTTCATGCACGGCTTACCAATCATTTAATCAACTCCAGCTCATCAGCTTCTTTCATGAAATAATGCTTTTATATATTCAATGCATTATGTTATTACTCGGTTGCAACTCGGTAAATACTAAACTTTACTCGGTAGACATTTCTGCCTTCATTAACTGATAGCGATAACCTTAGGATTTACCGACTAGGTTCTTTGCTCGATAACATCGTATAGTATTAACCTTACAAACAATAGCATATGTAGGATATCATAACAATCTAAACATCACGATCTCATCATTGTCTAACTTGGTAATAGTTGCCCATTGAATAACTTATTCCTCCCCTTATTCATTACATTCTTTCTGTGTCTTTTACCAACATCTTAACTCTTTTCAAAACATACTTCTTAAGATATGGCGACACCATACTGAATCAGAAAATCAATTTCTTGACATTAATGACAAAATAATAATGTTAAGACAGTGAACATCCTTAATCAGTTAAATCCATAGTCATCAACAACCTTCTCAATATCCTTATTGAAATACCAACAATCTCTTATTGTAATTGGAATGCCAACAATCTCCCTTGTCTGTTATAATGCCAACAGTATTTACTATGACTTGTTGGACTTTGTGAAATTCCTATTGTGGGATATTGTAGTTTGTCAAATGACCGATTTATTTGACTCCCCTGCCAATAATCAAAATTTAAGGGTAATGGTAAATACAAAGTTTGCATTGATAATTCTAATAGAAACCTTGATGTTAGGGTGCATCAAATATATTTTGGATAGAATCTCTTTCAACACATCTAAAATATCATGGAATCTCCTAAAAAGATTTCAAAATTTTCAATGAACAAACAAACTACATAGGGTAGATGCAATGTAGATCCATATTATCGTAGAAGTATATCACAATTATTTTGGCAAGTGTTCGATTGTGTTGGTGTAAATAATTATTCATCATGGATATTATTACACTTACTTAAGTTTACTTAGGATAATGCATTTCATAGTAGTTTGGGTATGAGACACTTGGGTGTTTGTGCCACATTGGGATAGTGTGTGTAGGAGAAATTCCACCTTTTATGGTGTTGATCTTGTTGTTACACTCCACTCTTGTTGTTACACTCCACATTCAGTGGGTGATCCACCTCATGTGGACTATTATATTATTTCTCCTACCTACCCACACCTATTTCCTACCTACCCTTGTTTCTTATTGAGCCACATGTCATGTTTGTGTGCTCACATATCCCTAGCCTTGCCTATATAAGCAAGCTCATCTACATTGTATGTAACTATTGAATCATATAATTGATCATTTTCTATTGATGAGAATATAGTTTATTCTTGTCCCATATTATGTCTCTATTTTGTACATTTCATTGAGCTCTTGATCTTGGCAAAATCTCACAGATTGTAAGCATGTTGATCGATCCTATGATCATGGTTCATTATCCTCAATTCTCCAAGGAACAAGAAATATCTATAAGATGCTAACCACAAAAAAAAAAAAAAACTTCATTCCTTAGATCATGATCCCACAAAATGATGCCATACTTGATCAATTTCAATTAACACTACCTGAGTTTATGTCTATTTTAGCACAGAGGCCTAATATCAAGTAATCAGATATCAAGCAAACATTGTGATCAACAATGGTGATCTGATCATACTTTTATGAGTATGAGAATGCACTCTTCATCGGGCACACCACTAAACCACCAACACCCATTCCTTGTTTTTATTTCATCCCACACTAAAGAGGTCTCATAAATGACCAGCAATACCATGACACTTATATTTTGGTACAAATTAGTCCAGAAATCATCCCATGGACTAATTGTTGATTGCTCTTCTTCATGGGTTTGCAGATTATTTCCATTCATGAAGATGATGATTTTGTTAGACCTCAAACAGGTTCAAACTCAATGAGTCATCATCACAAAGTAGAATATAAGAGAAATAACATGAATAGTTATTAGCAGACCATTCACCAGACAAGTTAAGAAGTAAAGAGATTTTGATCCCTCATCACGAAGCTGAACACAAGAAAAGAGAAATGAAAAGTTACTCGTAGACCAAGCTAGTTAAAAATAATTAAAGAGAGTTTGAATCATATTTACCAAACAATTGATGGGAAGAAGAAAACACAGACATCGTTGTAGGAAAGGATTGTGTGACAAGAGGGATATGGTTGTCTTACTTTTGTCACCAATTTCAAAGAGTGCACCTCTGTTCCTGAGGGAAAATCTAGGGGAACCTCATTACTAGATTCTTACAGGTCTTTCTTTCTTCTTTACTTGACCTGGAAATAATGATTTTTATTTAGTTTTCATGGTTGTGATGATAACTGATTTTGGTTTTTAGGTCTCAATTGTAAATAGTCCAATTTTTTAACATTTTTGTGGGTTAATTGTGTATTGTGACAAAGCATTAGATGGGATTTTCAGTTTGCTTCTGTCTCTTTGTAGACAATTTAAAATAATTTATATAATTTCAAATTGTATCCATCTATAATAAACACAATTGTTTAGTCACTCTTAAAAAGAGATGTCAATTCGGTATATGGTACTCCCTTTATGGTGGGGCAAAAAGAAATTGTGTTTGTGGTCTATGGAACTCCCTTTATGGCAGAGCCTATTTACCTTATATTGTTCAAATTTTGTATTCCCTTGTTTTAACCTCATGACCAATAATCTACTGATTCTCCATTTATTTTTTATTTTCATTTATGTTCTCATGTAGTGATTATTAAAATCAAGTAGAAAAAGTATTCTCATACAGGGTATCTTGTATTAGCAACTAGCATTCTTAAGCTTAAATTGATTTGCAGAGTTTCAAAACCCCAATGGAGTTTGCACAATAGGAAGCCGAGGAGGGTGAAAGACTACAATGGATTCAATTTGATCTTGATGGATCTCTGCTCTAGTAAAAAAATTTATTTGATAAAACATGTAGAAGGCATAAATAGAATACTCCATTAAAATTGTAAACTAATGCAGTATTTGAATTTTGTTTCTTTAGGGCAAGGAGCTGACTGTTCACCTAAGCAAGCACTTGTTGCGAGAAAAGTTCAAATTTTATCAACAGCACTCCAGTTCTTATTCCAATGTTGAATGCACAGAATGCATAATATTCATCATGGACACATTCACCTTTTTCCTAGTCCTAAACAAAGACATCAAGCACCATTTCACAAAGTCTATTCTTAAGATGAACCTATAAGTTGACTGCAACATGAAGAGGCTGATGGCATATTTGAGGTGAACTTGTTACAGACATGTGAAGAGTGAGCTTGCCTCTAGCTGCCAAAACTTCCAATCACTATTGTATATTAGTATTTAATTGTCAGGTGGTGTACGGAATTACCTTTGTTGCTGTGAATTCATTATATAATATGTAGTGAATTCTAGTTATAAAATAAGAGCATATGTAAAGAATGATATTTTGTTGTTAGTAGCTTATGTTGTATCATATCCACTATAACTTAAACCAGTCTAAGTTAATCTTGAATTTGTATTTTATTGTTTTTCACATTGTTGAGAAAAAGTTTCATCTAGTATTTACTTCTACTCATGATGGAAATCCACGTAGTTGTATGCTACAAATCTAGAAGCAAATGAAATTACACAATATATTGTACAACATAATTAATAGGCAAACAATGTTCAAAACAAGTACTTTCAACAATGTTCATATCAAGTATTTTTATTTTAAATTCCATGTAGATCAGTTAACAATGTGGCCATATAAGTTAACAATGTAGCCAGATAAGAATGGGAGTAGACACATTTATAAAACTAAAAATAAATTTGATCTTAGTACTACTTTACCATGCCAAACAACCACACTTTCTACTGAGCAGGAACTTCGTTGATTGCATCTCTTGTTAAATAAAAGAAAGAATGAGATAAAATAGGAAATATTATTTCTTCTTTAAAAAATAAAACAGATTTTAGGGAGAAGAATAATATAGTTAAATGCCTTTTAGAAAATCACAAGCATTGTTTTCTCTTTTCCTTGTGAAAACAGCTCCTCAAATAAATATTTATTTTAGTTTTTAGTTTTTTTAATTTTATTGTGTAAACTATTTATTCCCTCTGAAAACTCTTTCCCGATGGATCATCATCCCAAAATTATTTTTAATCTAAGAAATAGATCTTTCTGGTGAAATTTTTATCTCATGATGTGCTTTTACCTCAAATTAATTATGTCTATATCTTTGAGAAATCCTTTTCTCTAAGAAATTTTTATTTCTTTACATAAACTTTTTTTTTTCTCTAAGTAAACTTTGTCTCCAAAATATGTAAATTAATTGTTTCAAATTCATTATAAAATTATTAATGGAACGTGTCAGTGTATCTCGGATGGGACTAGTAATGTTGCAGAATTTCAAGCTCTTTTTGTCGGTCTAGATTTGTTAATTTCATTGAATTTTAAAGATGTTGTGATTGAAGGAGATTCTATGGTGGTCTTTTATGCTATAGCTAATCGAGTTTGTAATTCCTGGCATTTACAATATTGGTTGGATAAAATTTTGTTACAACTTAAGTTTTTTAATTCATATTCTATTTCTCATTGTTATAGGGAAGCAAATTTCATTGCATATTTTTTGGCCAATAGGGCATTAGAGGAGAATATTCAAATGTTGGGGGATATAGATGTGTGTTGCCTGTGTCCTTTTCCCATGAGATCTTAGTACTTTCTTGGGGATTTTATTTGAATATTTTTGGGTCATCGTCTTAAGCTCTACTTCGACCTCACACTTTACTCAGAATCATTAATATGTATGCATTTTTGGTGGGATGGAGTACGGGGCCTATTTTTTGGCTCTCTACTTGATGACATTAGATTGCATCCTTGTTCATGATTGTAAGGAATGTGTTGGCTGGTTCTTTGCTTTTGAGTTGATGTGTTGATTTGTGACATCTTGGGTGAGGTGATCTTCTCTCACTTTTTTATAATATCTCTTGTACTACTTTTCTTCGCATGATCTTTCTGTTTTAAGGCTATGTTAATGATTCCTTCTTTGTGGTATGGCAGCCTATGAGCTTTTGTTGGTATGAGGAATGTATTGTGGCTTGTGTGGCTTTATGGTTTCGCACCAGTTTTTGTCAAGCTTGTGTGATTTTATGGCCGCTTGTGGTATGAGGTTATTGAATAATGATGTTTCTTTTTTCTTTATATATGCTCATCGGCTTTATGCATTTTGTATTGCTTGTTTCCTATAGTTTTCTGGTTTTTCTTGATGGATTTTTATACTACCACTTAAATAATTTTGTTGCCTATTAATAATTGTGACTTTCAGTATACTCATGCCTTCGATGATGAGAAGCATGGTAGGTTGTTTAAATTACATTCTTCGGAGTTTTCTTTTGCTATTCGTAAAGTGGTGGGCAGGAGTTGGCTAGTGGAAAATGCTAATGTTTTCCTTGTTGAAGTGGCTTCTCATTTGGTTACTATTTGTATGGATATTCTCATGGATGCTTATTTGGTTCCGACATTATTGGATGCATACTTACATCCCTCTTTTAAGTCTACTTTTGATTTGGATAGTTCTTTGTCTTCTTATCATTTTGAACTTGATCGTTTTATTTATGGTGGCTTTTTATCTCAGCATCAATTATTTTCTAGTGGCTAGCATTGTGAATTACTTTCAGTATTGAGAGGTGGTTTGGTTTCTGATAACTATGATGATATGATGTTTTCTCTTGTAGCCTTCTTAGATCATGTATCGCTAGTTAGCTTGGCTAATGCTATAAATGTTTTTTTCAGGTTTACACATTCTTCTTGACTCTATGAATGTAGTTATGTATCTTCCAAACATGGTGGAACCTCTGCAAGTGATTTCTCCAGATGATCAGGTTTTGACTACTTTTCAGTTTGAGGTGATTTTACCTCCTCGAGATGAAGGTCCAAGAAATTGGTTTCTTCATCCTTGATGATTGCTTTCTTCGCCTTCTCTTGAGTTCTTCGACAGGTGATTTTGTAATTGGCACACAAGTTTTGGATGGGTTGGGTTATCATTTTGTAATCGGTGTTGGCTTATAAGGTTTTTGGGATGGGTTGGGTTGGGTTGGAGGTCTCAAATCTCCTTTTTTTGATGGAATTGTATATGCTACCTTCCCAATGGGGATTTTTTATGAGCAAGACCAAATGTTTTCTTTGCCTGGTTCTTTCGTACCGATGCTCTTTGAACCAGGTTTGTAAAAATATATAATTAATTAAATTAATGGCTCTCCACTTTTATTAAAAAAATAATTAAAAATTACCATTTTATTCCTCCATGTAAATTATTGTTTAGAATAATTTTCTTTTTCCTTGTATTTAATGGTTCTTAGAATATTTCGTCCTCTATTTATTGTCCTCTAAGAATTAAATTATCCCTCTAGGAATAAGAATTGTCCCCTGCATTTTGTGCTTGTTGGCCTTTCCGAATTAAATTATCCTTCTATGAATAAATAATGTCCTTTGTAATTTCTTTTGTAAATTGGTCTCTTGGAATTAAAGTAACCCTCTATGAATAAATATTATTTATTCTCCCCCTTGTGCTTAAAGCATTAGCATAAATTAATTATATATATATATATAGCTTAATGGGTGACGAATCAATTTGATGAAGTATTTCTACCCCCCCAAAATTATTTGCATATCCAAAAAAATTATTTAAGTTACATTGGCGGTTTTCGAAGAATTAATTTGGTCCACATTTCTTTTAATTAAGGGAAGTGGGGAGTGCATCCCCCACCCACTACCGTGTGGTCACTGCTACGACAGTGGTCGCAGGGAGTGGGAGGCTGGCGACCCCCACTCTCCCCTTCTCATTTATGAAATCTAAAAAATAAAAATAAAAGAAAGACTCTTTTTTGTTTAGCGCATTAAAATTTATTAATATAAATTTGATTTATATCAATAGAAATTTTATTTAACAACATTATTTTATTTTGGGATAGATAATGGGTCTTTGGCCTTTAGGCTGAGTAATTATATTTAACAACATTATTATTATTATTATTATTATTTTTTGTGTGTGTAATTGAATCACTAATGTAAATAGGAAATTGTTGTGTGATTGCTTAGTTATGATAAATTAACATAAAATTTGATCATCATACTTAATTAGTTAAAGAGAATTAAAATTCAATAATTTGATTTGGATTAACTAAAACCTTGATTTGCACCTTTCTTTTTTATTTGCATAGATTAGAATATAGTTGACATTTAATAATCGTATTTAATTGTAATTGTGTTGAACGAGTTTAGAATTTGATTATAAAATGGTAAGTCTTTTCATCATTAAACTTAAGTCTTTAAAAGAGAGTATTTCATTTGAGATTTAGCTCCTACCTTTTATTGAGGCAAATCTTAGAAGGAAAATTAAATAGTGATAAGTCAGGGGAATTTTAAATTTTCCATATACTCTTTAGTTTTTATACAACTTATACTCTTAGAGATATGGAAGTTACACAACTATTTATTATCATGAATGGTAGCACTTATTTTGCAAGCTGCACAAATATCTTCAACATGCAAGTTACGTAATTATTGTTATTATGCAAATTACATTTTAGACTTCTCCTTTTGGGATATTAATTTCCTAGCAATAAGTTGTTACTTTCAAGTGACTCCTTCATTTTCATACCATTAGTATCTAGTTTAATTAGCAATTGTAATTACATTTTCAAGTTGCATTAGAAAAATGTTTAATTAATCTTTTACTAGTAGAATTTCCTAGCTATAAAATTAAACAAGAAGAGTTGAAACAAATACTTAGCAGCGTTCAGTATCTACGATGCCTCTTGGTCATGCTTACGGGTAATGTCGTCATGTTGAACTAGTGCACCTAACTCCTAATAAAGATGCAATAACGACATATGTGGCATAACCCCTATAAACCGTTCGGGAATAATAAGGGCCATTTCGAAGTTAAAATCCAAGGCATGGGTAATTCCCCTTTGATTGGTAATTTAAAAAGATAAAATTTAAGAAATGAAATCTACATCTTCTTAGTAAAAACCATTGAAAACCCCCATTATATATTGATTATGTTTGAGGTTGGATTTTTATTTATCTTGATGTTTTCTATGGATAATATTGGGGGAAGGGTGACGCTTATGATAAGAAGTAGGACCTAGATATTTTAGGCCATAAGAAATAGGCCACCTTGAGCCCTTTTCTTAAAGCTACCATTGTGGGTAGCAACCACAGAAAAACTGTCTAGGACATTGACCCTAGAAAGGATTGCGTACCTACCAAAATAGTTTAAATTAAACCCTAGTTAGAAAATAGAGCTACATACTTTACACCATGATCCCATGCCGAAACGGGTATATAGGCAGTCTAGGGATGGAGTTGTCCCTAGTAATCAGGAATTCAAGGATGTTGTCTAGGATTTTGGTGAAAGTGAATAGATGGTTTGCGAAGTCCCTTGGTCTTGCAATCATAGGGTATATAATTACTAATTGAAAGACTTTTAAAAATACGAAATTCAACGCATATTCGGAAGGAATCCCGTATAGATTCGCTTGACTTCCCGAGGCGGAATTCCAGCTTGTATTATGTTATTCTATTTACTCCTAAGGACGGAGACCTCAGTGCACTCATAGTAGGGGAGTGTATCTCTTAGAGAGTGACTTGGGACCTGAATGGTCTCAATGAGTCTAAGTCTCTGGCTAGAGCATATTTTATCCTGAGCTGGATAGATGCCTACCCCATTTGGGTATATGCCTATACCGAATTTGGATAGATGCCTAGAGTATGTGATTAAATAAAAAATAATTAAGAAATTAAAAAAAAAGAGTCAAAATTTTTTGGGTTGAGCTGAGTGGGTTATTACATTGAACCTTTATGACAAGCCTGATAATGTTGTGACATGACCATAATACATTTTTATTGACATGAAATATATAAATATAAATATATATATATATGTATATGTATATGTATATATATATATATATATATATGTATATGTATATATTGTAGCATCCTAAAATTGCGACACTTGCAATTTCGACTGCATTTCGGTCTTCACGATGGCGACGCAACACGCAACCTGAATGGAGACCCCAAAACTTGCTCACGACACCAAAAACTGCATTTTTCAAGCACCTTGGCCTGAACCTCCTTGCACCCCGCTGTCCCGGAGGTGGGACTAGAGCGCCCAGCGCCCTGGTCCCTCAGGACCAGAGTGCCCAACGCCCTGGTCCCTCAGGACCAGGGCGCCCAGCGCCCTGGTCCCTGGGTCCTATTTTGGGCCCGACCTCCTAAGTGATATCGGGTCTTTTTGATTGCAATTTGGAAATATCTTCCCTGGTCGGCCTAAGGTCGGGAAAATCAGTCTATCAGCCCTAATTGACAAGTATATAAACTACATTTTTCTCTCTCATTTGGGCATGAAGAGGATATGTGTACAAAGCGTGGAAACTATACTCAAGCATTCAAGCATTCAAGCATTCCTTCTAAGTCTCCATTCAAGGCTAAGTGTTGCATTCAAGACAAGGATTCAACCATTGAAGAGGAGATCACTTACTACATGCTACATACAACATACTACATACTACAACATACAACATCTAAACCTTCGCACATAAGGATACCAACATCCTTAGAACAAGGTATTAGTACTTGTTTACATTACAGTCATTTACATTTACAGCTCTTGCTCATTTCTTGGTTAATTCCAAAACCGGGGTTTGACCTAAAGGCAAACCCCTAATCCCTAACCCCCCAATTGTCTTCGCTTTTCTGTGTGTAGGTTGCAGGTATGGGGCTGAGATTGAAGATCTGGAATCCTTGTGCAGAGACGAACCGATCCCCCTTCGTTTGACGGATTTTTCGGAGGACCGTGGCGCCGGGCGCCATTGTCCCGACAACTTTTGCTCAAATTTGCAGGACAGCGCCGTATCGACATTTTACTGCTAATTCCAGGTCCGCAGCTTCATCCTATAACCTAAACTCAGTTTATAAGTGAATCTTTGTCACTTTCTATGCATGCTTAGCTTAATTCTTCTATGCACATTCTTTACAAAAGAGGGTAGCCTTACTTTCCTAACCCTTGAAATTCATTTAGCATCCAATCTTACATTGTGTGGGATTGAATCTTATGAGTTTCAACCCCTCTTTTGAATGTAAAGTCTTCCCCCTAAGTGAAAACCCATCGAATCCTAGCGAACCTCCCTTCTCTCTCCTCGGAGTCGGAAGAGGGGAGAACAACTAGGGTTCGACCGCGATTTTCCGCTTTACATTTTGGTGAACCCGACGTGAACATCCTTTCTGATTTTTCATGCTTAGATCTGAAAAGTTGATTACATTTCCATGTTTGATCTTTTGCAAAATTTTAGAGGTGATTGCATAAAAACCCTAAATTTTCTTTTTGAACATTGAACTTGCGAAATGTTTAATTATTAATGCTTGCTTCAGATCTGCCCTTCTATTACAAATTATCAATTCATGTCTGTACTTTAATTTTGAAAATTAAGTGGTTAAAAGTCAAAACCCTAATTTTTGAAACCCTCTTGATTCAACCTTTGTCCGACAATTTCACTGATCAAAACATCTCCAAATCAGCTGTAACTTTGGATTCTGCAATAAAATCACATTATCCTTCATCCCTGAAAATTTGGAAAAAAGTTGCGAGGACCGTGTTGCACTCCGAGCGCCATCGTCCCCGACATTTTTTCCGAAATTTCGGGAGCGACATCTTACTGTGTTTTTCTGCTAAAATCCAGAATTTTGGCTGATTTTATCAATTATAACACCTTCAAAATTACAGTCAAAGTTGGTCTTGCGATTGCTTGGTCTAAGGCTCCTAATCATTCAAAAATTGTCGAAATTAAAATTTTGTGTCAAAATTGCGTTGTTATTATCATAAATCTGAAAAGTGTGTCTACATTCATTCGAACTTTCAGTGCTTTATTCAAATTCTTGCAATTTATGACTTTTGAAATTAAGTGCTTAATTACAACAACTTTGATTTCCGCTTTCAAAATTGAATTTTGCGTGAAATTGAGTCAATTTTTAATTTTCAAAATTTGCATTGCTTTTGACATTCCCTCTAAAATCATAAAATTCAAAATTTCAGTTTCCCTCTCTTTTTCAAAAATTCAAATTTTGCATTTTTCGACAATCTTGATAGGGTTCAATTTTGAGATTACAACTTTAATTTGGCCTATCTACAGATCGTAAAATCCCTCAATTTTTTCAGATTAGCTCTAAAATCATCATACCTTTCATCCCTGCAAATTTCAAAAAAAGTTGCAAGGACCGTGTTGCACTCCGAGCGCCACAGTCCCGGACATTTTTTCTGAAATTTTGGGAGACTGTTGTGATTGTATTTAACAGCTTAAATCTGGAAGATTGGCTGGTTTTACTGAAAATTGCTACCTCTAAGATCAAAATCTTTTCTCTCTCTCTAGTGCATGAGTTTTACAACAGTAAGCCCTACTTACACTATTCCCGTTAGACGAAGCCGTAGAATTAAGTCTTTCCGAGGTTTAACTACCGAGGAGATGGAACCTAATTTGAGTAGCCTTTTTAACGAGGATATGGGTAATTCCTCTAATCCTCCTAATGATGAAGAAGCTCTCCATGAAGTTTCCGTTGAACAACTTTCCAAATTGGATAACCAATTTGACGATTTTCACCAATGGATGTCTCATGAGTATCCCGATAGTCAAGCTCTTCCTTTAATTGAGGGTCTAAAACGCATGCTTCAAAGTGATAAGAATGGAATTGATGTTTTGCGTGGTATTTCACACATTGTGAATTCGAATGTGATGCCTATGAAGAGTTGTGCTGAATCTTTAGGTTATACACAACCTCCTACACAAGTCAATCATTCTATTCCTTTGACCACTCCTATTGCTAGTATACCTACCTTTACATCAAACATCATGGCTACCTCTATACAAGACATTCCTCCTGTGATCACTAGTCATGGGGGCAATCCTCCCTCTTCTTCAATTAATCCTCTTCCTTCATTCAATCCAACTTCTTCGTACATTCCTTCAATGAATGTTCCTATTACATCTTCACAAATGAACATGACGCAAGGGGGCAATTCATTTAATCATTCCATTCCTCCTTGTAGTGTTCCTCCTATCCAATCATCCCCTATGGTTAACTATCATAGGGTCCCACCACCTTACTCTTTACCTTCTTTCAATAACATCACACCTCCATCTCAATCTAACACATCCAATATGAATTCTTCGACTGAAGCGACCATTAACAATCTTGCACAAACTGTCTCTTCTTTACAACAACAAATTGCCTCTATGAATCAATCTAAGTTTAGTGTGCCCACATTTGATGTTGCGAGCCCACTTTCTCTTGATATTGTTCGAGCTATCCCTCCTAAACATGTTGAAATTCCGCATTTGGAGCTTTATAATGGTAAAGGAGATCCTCTAACACATGTTAAGACCTTTCAAACAATATGTACCGATTTTGCTTATGACCAAAGTTTGCTTGCAAAACTGTTTACTAGAACATTAAGAGACAAAGCCCTACAATGGTATTGCTCGTTGCCTTCTTATTCTATTAATTCTTTCAAACAACTTGCGAATGCTTTCATTCAACAATTTCAAAACAATATAAGTCCTAAAGTTACTTTGATTGATTTAATGCATTGTAAACAAGGTGTTAAAGAAAAAGTGACTGATTTTATTGGTAGATATAAGCATTTGTATGCTCAAATTTTGTTTCCAGTGCCTGACAATGATATTCAAAGAATCTTTATTTCTAATTTACAAAAAGATATTCGAGACAAACTTCTATTTTCTGAGTTTACTTCTTTCCAACAGTTGTGTGCAACTCTTCACAACTATCAACTGACTGTGAGTCAAATGGAACAATCACATCCTATGGCTCCGAGTGATAAGGGTGATAGCAGTCAACCACCATTTGGGAAGATTAAACCGAACAGAGATTCCATCAAATTCAATGAAAACATCATCAACAACAATGTGAATGCAGCATCAGGTGTGCCTCCTATTTCTAAATTTTTGAGGAAAGAAAGAAGGTATACTCCTTTGAATGAATCATTGCATGATATTATGAATAAGTTATTGGGACAAAATGTGCTTACTCTTCCTCCTGTACGACAAATTGATCCTGCAAAGATTACTTCACCTTATTTTGATCACAAAGCTTTTTGTCATTTTCATTGTCAGCCTGGTCATGATACTAAAAAATGTTTTTCTTTAAAGGGTAAAATTCAGGATTTGATTGATAATAATACTATTTCTATTTCTGGAGTGAATGATAAAGGCAACACATCTGTAGCTCCTCCTAACCAAAATCTTCAGATTTTTACTGATCCATTGCCTTCTCATACCTCTAATGCAATTGAGGCTAATGATTCCTCTCTTTCATCTGATGGTCTTGTGTCTATGACTCTGAATGTGATTAACTTTGTCGAGCAGCAAGAAATCCCTAAAGAACCTTCCATCACATTTGATTCTAGTGAAACCATTAGAGCACCTGATGGTCCTTTATACATAGTTGCAAAAGTCAAGAATACACCTTGCCGTGGAGTGCTTATTGATCCTTCGTGCATGGTTAATGTTATTACTGAAGAATTTCTTTTTACTTTGCAATTGAATCAAGTGATCTATGACAAAATAGATGTGATTGTGAAACTATTTGATGCATTTTCTTCTCCTGCAATTGGTTCTATTACATTGCCTATTGAGGTCCATAATAAATCTCTTGATGTGAACTTTGCTATTATTCCTTCTTCCGAACAATTTCGTGTGAAGCTTGGCTATCCTTGGCTATCTTCCATGAAGGCTATTGCTTCTCCTATACATAAGTGTTTGAAATTTCCCCATAATGGTGAAGTTGTTACTGTCAATCATAGTCTCTTTAAACCAGCTGAAAGAACCTCTAGTGTTCCTATTGATTACTTTTGGCCTAAACAATTCCAATCTCTTCCCCCGCGAAGTGATCATCTTTTCAAATCTTATCAAAAGTGGAAAACAGATATGATCCTATCTTTAAGTGAACCTAGAACACCTAAACTTGACATTCCTATCATTCTTGAGAAGGAAATTCTTCCTTTGAAAGATAAAACTAATATCTTTCCTCAAGAAGATTCCCAACCCGTCCCCATGGATGTGACTATGTCTATGCCTGATAAATCTTCTAAGAGTAGATCTATACCTCCTCGTCATGATGGACTTGATCTTCTCCCTAAACCAAAAATTCTTCCTTTATATGGAGCAGTTCCTCCTCCTGCCTTTTATAGAGAAAAGAGACCTTCTTCTTCTCCTATTATCCAGCCTAAGAGACCACAACCTAAACACCCAAGTGCTAAGGATGAGAACATTCCTCCTCCTCAATCTTCTACACTTCCTACTAAGACTAGACGTAATCGTTCTGCACGCGAACGTCGACGAAAACGTCGTCTTAGGGCTCAAGCAGCCACTTCTCAAAATTTACAATCTCCAAGAACACCTTCAACAAGCATTATTCCATTTTCGCCTCAGCCGGATATTGAGCCTAAATCTCCTAAACATAAGATGCATGATGGTCTTGATCCTGTGCGAGTTAAAGATCCTATTTTTATAAATCTTGATGATGATATAGATGAAAATGTTATTCATGATGAAAATGTTACTCCTCTTGCTTCTGATAGTGAATATGAACTTGTTGATGTTGATAACCATTTATCTAATGAATTTTCTAAAGCACTTATCCTAGCTCCTAGACAAGAACAATGTGGCTCGGAACATGAACATAGCCCTTGTTTGGATCTTGTGATAGCTCCATCTACTGTGTTGGATGTTCCTCCTCTAGCGTGTTCCTTGCCTTCCCGAAACATTGATCAGCAAGATCGGGGGGTAGATGACGTGCTAGACTAGTTACATTAGCATAGCAGATTCTTTCCTCCTCTCTTTCGTTACTTCTTCTATATGTTATTCTCATTCTTCTATTTGTTGTCCTTGGTGTTGTCTACTTGAGGACGATGCAAAGCATTGAGATCTTTCGGTCTCTCTCATGTTGACTCAAAAGACACATGTGTTCCCTTCTTCTAGGTGACCTTCCTTGATTGGGGAATGAAGAACAATTATGCATACATACATATTATATATACATAACTTATCATACAGCATACTGACCCCGAGGAAAGCGAAGTCACCTCGTGCTTTGTGTTTTGTGTCTATTATC